>NW_005187451.1:1012663-1066401 GCF_000239375.1 Pundamilia nyererei
CAAGAGGTTACTAACTTTACTAGGATTTACTCAGTTAAACAAATGCTAAATATTATAGAGTACTATACAAAAGTCTTCAGCCACTCCAGTAGTTCTCCAGGCCTTTCAAAGTTATTTGGCTGCCTTTTCACTCATTTTCAGTCCGGTTCTTGTTACCAAACCATTTTCAAGCCACTTAACACAAACACAAACCTATGATTAAGTCAAGCATACAAAGGTCCCTAACTCAAGGGATGAGCCAGTGCTTTGTCTACACATAACAGACAACTTGGCAAAGGACCAATTTTAAATAGTATTTTTAGTTTGTCACCAGCAGGTCTGACAGGCATAAAATAGTATTTTTGCTCCATGATAGTTATCCCCAGTTGTGCAGCGTGTCTTAAAAAATGAGGAAACAGGCAGGCCTAAGAAAAAACAAAACAAATGAGAAACACTATCTACAGCAGATGAATAGTATGTGAAAGTCATGCCCTTAAGAAACAGAAAACAAATCCAGCAACGCCCTGACACAGGACCCGAGGGATGCATCTGACCCTTCAGCTGGACCAAAGTCTTATCAGAAAGTGTCTCAGTGGAAGAGTGGCAGTCAAGCAGCTATTCTCAAATAAGGGAAACTGGAAGAGCTTCTCTGACAGACTGATTTAGCTCCACTGCCACAAGGACAGATATCAGGACTTATCACATCACAACCTCAATACTACAATATAGCTGACAGAGAAGCAAAATATTAGTAATGATGATACTAATGATAATATAATCATTTCAACTGCTAGAACAAACGAAACTCCCAAATATGAGATGAATGACAAAGTTCTCCTTTGCCCTGATCTGATGGGAGACCACCGTCAGAGCAGGTGACCCGACCAGGCTGAATCAACCGATCAGGAAGTCCGGATCTGTGATTGGCTGCATAGTGAAGAAGAAAGGGTCCGTTTGAATGACGCTCTTCAGTTGTGAATAGGAGTTATGCATCCAAGTGTTTGTACCTGCTGTCTGACGCGTTGCCTGCATTTGACTGTGCTGATGTTATCCAACAGAGGAATGTCTGGAGATGTCTCCTTATTCAACTCCAGTGCAGTTGCCGTGGCAACCTGATCGACACAATGGCTTGGTGGACCCTGCGATATAATACAAGAGAAAAACCCCGTGTCAAAGTCCCAGTTCAGTGCGTCTCCTGTCTGGATGGCTTTCTCTCGCACGCTTCCTGCCTTATCCTCACTCTGCTCATTCACGTGCGCACACTTGTGCAGCACTCACCATAATCACTTAGTGAAGGATGCAAAAGGACAGTTTAATCACAGCAAAGTAGCTCAAACGCAGTGAAAAAATACATGTAAGTGAAAGAGGGAGACTACCATGTTTTGAATTGTCTAATTCATGTGGTTAAATCGTGGTTCAAGCCTCTTTCTTTCTTTCTTTAAGTGTTCTTTTGGGTTTGAGTTCATCTTTTCTTTGTTTTACTCAGAATCCCCGAAGCTGAGACTCACCCTTCTGAAGAATACACACCAATCTTCATTTCCTGTCCACCACAAATTCTTTTTCCTGTAAGGACTGAGCGTGTTCAGAACTCACATTATCTTCAACCACAATTTTTACCCAGGTTTGTTCCGCTCCGCCGGGATGACCAAGACCAGGACACGTTTGGTTCAACTAGCTGGAACAGATCAGCGCTCTGGGAAGAGTGTGTAGAGAGAAGTGGGATAATAAAGGAGAAGTAGCTCTACATTAAGTTAGAATTAAGGAAAGAAGTAGCGCAGTCCTTATTTAATTCAGTTTATTCTTATTTTTCTTTCTCCATTTTATCCAAATTGACAAGGAGACAACCATAAAACCCTGTGTGGCAAACATCACTACAGATCTGTGTCATGTTTGTCTATGTTCAGGCTTGTTAGCAACACAAACACACACATTTCTTTCTGTTTGACTTTGAGCCTGAATTAACAGATTTTTTTTCCGGCCACTTGGGGGCAGCGGAGACAAGTTGTGAACATCATCATGACTTTGTTGCCAGCTGGTTGTGTAGACCTACGGTATTTGTATTACTGCGTTATTACTTATGAACTGCCGCTCACTTTCTATCTCAGTCTTAGAATCAGTGTAGCCACTGATAGGTTGCACGCAAGTTTATCAAGTGACCCTCATTTTAATTGAAAGATCTCTTTTTCAAGAGAGACCTTTTACAAAAAGTGTTGTACAAAGGTCTCCCTGACACAGCTACATAACAAAAAAGACACATTATACACATTCACAAATTAAGAAGAACACGTGCAAGAGTAGATATGTGAAAACAGGCTTTTTAAACGTGGAATCAGAGTATGCAGCTTCATAGTTTTTTGGGGTTTTTTTGTAGCTTGTTCCTATTTTTCCAAGTTCAGTGTACAACAGGTACAAGAACATCTAATGTCAAAATGTCCTGTAACCTCACTTGTAAGTACTGTGTTTCCCATCCTCTCTTTATATAAGATAAAATAACAAGTAAGAAGAAAAAGTGTCATATCACAGTCACATTGTTAGAGGTTGATTATTAGGTGTGCTTTTTAATTGACCACAACCTGCTTTTATATATTTAGTTTATATATTTAATTTTCTCTCTTTGTTTAACGCATAGTTTTTTTTATTTTGTATTGTAAATCTTTTTATATTAACATATATTTTATTTGGTATTATATTGCATTTTAGATATAATTCCAGTTTTCCAGGTGAAATAAAATTCTGGCCGATATTCTGATGTATACTCTGCTACACGCACCGTTTGTGCTTATAAACAGAGTCGGAGCTGCTAAATGTATGACAGACTACTTATGTGCTATATAAATACATGTATAAAGACAGGCCTTACTTTCTTATATTTCTCCAACTTAAATTTTCTAAGTTGAGGTTTTTTGCTGTACAAATTGATTGTAACATTTTCTGGAACAAATCTAGGGCTTCGGTACAATTTTACGTACTTTTTAAAAGCCATTAAATATTTCACTGTGGTCACAGGAAGCATTCTCCAGCGCGATGACCCCAGATCGAGCCTTGCGGCTAAGCTGAGTGTGCCTGCCATTAACTATAAATGCTCTGAAGTGCAGGCGATTACTGTAAGGAATGACATTACACAACAGCAGTGAGGGAAAAACACACGTTTGTCATCACAACGTCTCACGCAAGCCAAAGGGATTGTTAACATGTGCTGCAAACCTCTGGTTTGGCTGTGCGAGGGAAACAAATGGTTTATAAACTTTAGTACCAGAGGGCTCGGTGACGCAGCTGCGAAGAAACGAAAGAACAAGGAAGTGCGATGCAGTGAAATTGATAGTTCTTCAGGAAAAGAAACTCTGATTCTCAGGAATTCCCCTCCTTTAGTTAGTGGAATGAAGAAATGAGAGCTTATTTTTTTAAATTGTTTCTCATGTTGGTGAGTCAAAGGAAAAGATGTTGAATACAGGGGTACTTTGGTTGGTGAACATCACAGCCTTTAAGATGGTTAGTGCCAAGCTAGGCAGAGTCTGTTTGTGTCTTATGCTTTCTATCTTTCAAATTGTTGTGAGCGCCGTTAAATGTCACAATAAACACGACACTTTCCACCTGTTCATCATTAAAGTCAATGCAGAGAAAGATAGCTGTCAGTCAAATTTTGGCGTCATCAGATCCATCAGATATTTAGCGCCATCTCCGACTTTGTCTTGTGAAATTAAAGAATAAATATGTGTTCTGGTTGAAACTGAAACTGAAAGAAGGAGAAACGGAGATTTACAGTATGTGAGATACAGTTTAACAGCTGAAATAAAAATGTTTTTATATTTTAATTTAACCGATATACAAATCCCTGCTCTGCAGCAGTACACTCCAGACCTGACAGCCTTTGAAAACCATGTGGTTAATAAACACTAACATGAAGCAGTCCAGTACATAAATAAATGAAGAAAGACAATCGAGAGAATAAATCTTCTTGGATGATTCTAGCGAGAGGAGCTCTGTGAGGTGCAAGTCATTTAATATTTGTTACCTGTTCGCTTTCAAAGCTCCACTATTGGAGTCCTAATTCTGATCAAGTGTGCACAAAGGATCTCACAGTATCTGGGTGTGGCAAGTTGTGTTGAAGCTGTTGTAAACCTCGCCAACACCACACTGTGCACTGTGCACACTGCATTTTGTTTCCTCTTTGTTGCATTGTATGTAGTCTGGGAAACAGTGCTTAAACCTGACTTTTTTCTTTCTTTCTTTTAAAGCTGCACTTCCTGTTTCACCTGCTTTGCCTTCTCAGCATCATATTCTCGGCTGCAGGTGTGGCAACGTTGGGTGTGGTGGGAGCAGAGTAAGATTAGATAATGCTTTTCACCACTACCCACATTAACAATTGTTGCCAGTATGTTTCCAGTGCTTGCCGCTAATAGCCTGCGCAAATGTTGCTATGACAACACTGAAGATTTTTCCCATAGTTGTCTGCATGTGTGTGGCTATACTTCTGACTAACATCCCTAAAAATGACACCAGGTTATTGTTTTTTCTTTTCTCTACAACCTGTTCGCCTTCCATCCTCATAAAAATTGCTTGCTTCTTAAATGACATTGGTTCAGAAAGCAAGTAATCAGTTGCAGTCTGGAGCCTTGCAATAAGGACTTGTTGAGGTTCTTTAAACAGGCTGTCTGTGGTGATTCTGTGCACCCTCATCCACTTCATCATCTCTACTCTAATTGGCTCTGGGGATAAAAATAGCCGCATGTATCCATCACAAGACTGATTTACTTGCTTTCCTGAAAGCCAGTGTAACTGCAGTGAAACTGTAAAGTGTAACTGCTTGTTTTACTTTTCTTTTTTTGTCTTGTACGAATGTGTTTTTATAAACGTATTGTTATTATTTTCTCATTACAAAAGGAGGGTCTTAATTACAGAAACGTTTTAATTCAGAAAATGCATCAACAGCGAGTTGAAAGGAAATCGTCAGTTATCAAATCAATATTTTCTTCTTCACTAAACGATCTCCTCGTGGATGTAAAGGAGCTCAGTAATTCTTCATGCAAATTCAAACCAATTCCCAAGCTTGTCATTTTCTCCAGTATATTTCTCTGAGAGCAGCAGCAGTGTTTGACCCAGCTGGCCCTACAGCCAGCTATAAAACCACAATGACGCAAACGCAGAGGCCACATAATTTGCATTAAAAGAGAAGATATTTAACCCTGTGTGGTCACCACAACTGTGTCCTGTTACACAGCCAGCCCTAAAAAAGCCTGGGTACTGAACGTATCCTGTATGTGTGATCTCCCACTTGAATCTCTCAGAATCCTAAACTTAGACACTCCACACCAAGCAGAGAAAATAATCTGTGCAAGGTGTTAATTCCTTATTTACATAAATAAAACTTTGATCGCCAGAGAACTTAAATGTTATCTGCAGGCTCATGCTCGCATGCAGTCTGCATTCTCTCACACAGATGGTGGTTATATGTTTAGCTGTCATCAAGAAAGCTGCAGAGAACGGTCAACATCTAGGAAGTTTGTGAAGTTTCCAGAAATGAAATGCACTTTTTTCTAAACTGCAGATTTTCAAATACTTTGCTTTCCTGTCAAATAAAACAGAAACCTCCCTTTTTAAGGTGAAGATGTCTTTTAGGATCCAGTGAAGATTGAAGCGCAGTCGGGAAAGTTTGGAAAAGTGAATATTGAGCATTAGCACTCAAATCAGCTCTCTGCTGTCACTTCATAATCTTGCCCAAAGACACTTTGGTCTTGCAGAGTGGAGGATTGAAGCATCAACCTTTAAAAACGCCCGTCTTCCTTCAGCTGTCCCTGTGTTTGTGTGCACGAGGCTGAAGTTAAAAGAGTTCTGAGCGTTATAAAAATCAGCCAGGTTTCCAGACATCGTTTGAGCCTAGACCCGGACTTTACGGAAAATTCAGTGAAGATTTCCACTCATCCATTTTTCATCCTCACAGCCCATCGTTCAGTCAGTGGGCTACGTTCAGTTATTGTGCAAATGTACTGTTTATAAGGTTGATGGCAGTCAGCTGAGACTAAAGAAGAAACGTTTCTCCCGCTGAAAACGCTACGTCCAGATGAACAGAATCAACCTTTTGGGATTCATCTTTACAGTTACCTGCTTGTGCACCTGCTGTGTATATAAACCGCCCTGTGGAAGCCCCCGTCCTCTGTGGATTTCCTCCAGTACATCCAAACACCCATTCATCTTGATTTTTGTTTTGAGCAGTGAAGAGGAAGTCCAAAGGAAGCGGAGCACAGGACAGGTGGTGAGCAGAGATTGTTTGTTTTCTCCAGTTGTGAAACTGTGATTGTTGTCTGTGCAAAATGTAAATCCATGTGAGGATTTTCTTTACATATCAAACCCTGTGTACTCTTTTAAAACAGAGCTTTTCACTGTTCCTCCAGCTGAGGTCATGCATATTAAAAGTTTCTCTTACTGGCAGCATCTATACGCTGAAAGCTGATTATTGCACTGATTTAAAAATGTAACAATAATTCATCGACACTTTTTTTGTTGTTGGTTTTTGGACATATTTTTATGTCCTTTAAAGCACGCCAACATGCTCCCCCTGCTCTTTCCTCCTCCTTCCTTTTCTCTATTCCGTCTCATTCATCCACATCTAGGATACGCTTGGGATTTTCCCAGCCTCCAGCCAATTCCCTATTATTTCCTATAAGCCTACAATTTCCTTTTCTGGCCTGAAAACATCCCTCATCTTTTTCTTTGTGCCACACAGGGGAGAAGTTAAGTGGTGTCATTTACCTCAACTGGTGGGAAATGCGTTGCTCTGTTTTTAGCTTCGTTAGATGACTCTCCCATCCCCGTGGAACTGCATGCCTTCGAAATGGAGTGCCAGTCATATGCACGTAAGCGGTTCCATCAAATCAAATCCCTTCCTTTTACTGGGTTATGTCTGAAGCAAGAGATTTCCAGAGGGAAATTGGAGAGGAGGAAGGGGAGTTGGAGGGGATATAGAGCTACTGACAGATATAGAGTATAAAATTTAAAATAAATTTAACAATAAGCGCTTACAGATGGAAATGAGAGGATCGGAGAGGGAATAAAAGAGACTAAGGTGATATAACTCACTCATAATTGTCCTTTAAAGCAAGGTTATAGTGGGTGCAAACGCAGACAGCCTCAGAGCTCTTGTTGTCACTGGGATGTTGCATATGAAGGGTCATACATGAGAATTACTCAAGCCTCATACCCATGTCATGCTTCAAGTCTTTAGGTAAGAAGAATTTCTCCTCACTCAGAAGCCTCCGTGTGGCCACATGCCGCAGATCAGTTGCTGCCTCCAGCTCTGTCTTTCTTTCAGAAAATATAACATTTGTTTCTATTTATTCGCCAATGACACTCAGATCTATGTTCAACTGAAGAGAAGCTCTTCTTCTCCACTAGAACCCTTCCCCTGGATGGCCTCTAACTTCCTTAACTTTAATGAGAACAAATGTTTGGACGATCCCAGCACGTCTCATTTTAACCTGCACAGTCTTCAGCCTCTTATTAAGTCACACGCCAAAAATTTGGGGGGTTATATTTGACAGCAATATCACCTTTCAAAAACAGATTACAGAGTATCTTTTAAAAAGTTTGAACAGGCGATCCTTGTTGGACTATTCTAACTCTTGGAGTTAGTCGGACCTGCCTTGCAGGACTGCAGTTGGTCCAAAGGCTGCAGCTCATCTTCTGACACGAACTAAAAGACGTGAACATATTTCTCCGGTGCTTGGCTCTCTTTGCTGGCTCCCTGTTCACTTCAGAATTGATTTAAAAATGTTATTGTTGACTTACAAAGCCCTGAATGGACAGGCTCCCGGGTATTTGTCGGACCTATTGCAGCCTTATGCGCCCTCTAGATCTCTTAGATCAAATGATCTTTTAGCCGTACCAAGCTCGAGGCTGGTTCACAGAGGCGATCGAGGGTTTGGGGTCGCAACGATAAAAAACACTGTAAACCATAAATTTCACACCCGAGCCTCAACTCTCGCGGCCCGGTACCAAACGACTCATGGACCGGTACCGGTCACTGTGTTTGGTGGTTTGAGCAGCAACTCTGCAGTCATTTGCAAAAAAGGAGGCAGCTTCATGCTGCAACACCTGCGTCCACTTTGCAAAACTGCCCTTATTATGTTTTTAAAGACGGAAGTTGTGGTAAATAGACAAAAAAGTCAATTACTAATGGCACAGTGTACTGTGGGATGCTCCCAAAGGGTTCTGGAGCCTGTAAACCCTCCAGTTAAACCAGTCAAAATAATAGGCCAACAGAGCATTCCTGGAAATATTGCTTAATCAAGCATATTTGCCTCCTCTTCCCGGCTACATACAAAGTCTCACATGTTATATAAAGCGGCTTAATAATGTAGCAATAAAACAGCTTAACTGTCTGCATCCTTTCCAGTAAATATCAGTAGGGAGTCACTGCAGGAGGTGCTGCAATAAACCAAGAACCAAATTGAGTAGAGATGGAGCTTGCAAGCATTCAGAGAGCGTGCACCACCACTCGGGTCCTCGTTTAAAGAGAAGGTTTTTGTCTTTTTTCAGCCTTAATTTGGAATAGCGCTGATGAATCTGATATGGAAATATTATCTCAGAAGAGTTTGCGTGCACTTTTTAAAATCTAGTTATGTTGATCACAGGTATTTACATATGGAGCCTGAAGTTAGGCCTCACCTAACACCTGCTGCTCAACACTCACAGCTTGGCCCAGAGAGATGGCTAAATAAAGATAACGAGTCGAGACTTTCTAGTTTTGAAATACTTTGCATTTATTTTGCATAGCAATGCAGGTCAATGCAGCTACCTTTAAAATCATTTATTGCAATAAAAACTGCATCGAGACCAGAACACTTCAGTCTTTTGCAGTCAGCTGAAACTTTGCAATACTGCAGCTGTTATTTGACATCTAAAATAAAACTTCAGCTACTGCAGAAATTGATTCTGTTTGACATTTGTACCATCTGTTTTTAATAATCACTTCACATCTCTCCCGTGTGTGTTGGAAAGCACCCTTGCGCACGTCTGAAAGGTGTTCGTTTGTGTGTAACATTTTAACTGGGGCACAAAACGGGCAGCGTATTTACGTGTGCGTTTCTGTTCATATGCGAAGGCCTTATGTCGCATGAGGACAGCCCTGTCAGATTGCGTGTAGGCTGCGGCGCTGAGTCTGTGTCACACTGTGTCCCGTCTCAGCACATTAGAGCCAAACCTTTGTGATGATGCAGCGTACACGGGGACATCAAAGAGAATGAGGAGGAACATAGTACAGATACGAGGACCAATTTTAATTCCACGTCACTTTCCTGACCTGAGAATTATTTCTATATTTAATGGTTTATTTCTGTCTGGACGGGCCAGAGTCCCAGATTATTTATTTATTTAGGCACTCGGTTGTGGTCAACTAATTAAGGAAAATTACGTCTGGATTTTTTTTTTAATTTCTTGATAGGTTTCCATATTTTTATTGCATATTAGAAGTCTTTAAGAGAAACATTTATGTAGTAGTGCTGAGTGTTACAATACTCTGCTCTTATTCTCTGGTTTCATGTTGTAAATTGAGTTTTGAGTCTGCTGGACTAAATAAGGAAATGTCCTCTCTGGCTCTATTTTTTGTTTCTCTTGTGTGACTTCAAGTCAAAGGTCAAAATTGATTATGGCAACATCCCTTAACCTGCCTCTGACCCACATCGGCCTCTAACTCTAGGCAGCAAGAATTTGAAGGCGCGTAAATCCACAGCGAGCAGCTGCATCTCATTCCATTTAATGAAGCGCTGATGACATCACGTGACACAAACATGTGACAAACTGCTGAAATGAATTAACTTTGGAAGTTCAGCAGTGTCGCCACTCCACACTTGGCAATCAGAAAAAGGGAACACGGAAAAGAATCATGCCAACATCATGTGTTTGAAATATAGAGTTACAACCAAGTGTTGAAGTCTGTTAAAAGAGTGCTCCTGTGTACTGGTGTCTGCCCCCAATTAATTCACCCCTTTGTCTTTATGTCTCTTGTTGGACTTGAATAGCTGCTCAGGCTCATCAAACATAAGTTAGCCTCACACAAGCTGTTGGACTCAATGCAGAGTCACTGACGTCACACCAACTGACGATTATATCATATCCTAGATAGATTCCGATTTTGGATGTTAACCGAGTTACGCACATTCACTGGAAACAGTCTCATTGGCAGCAGTAGTTGTTTTTTTTTAACCATCTGCTGTCTGATTATCATAAAATTTTTGTAGGAAATCTTCACAGTTGTGTTCCAGTTAGAATGATTGTTTCTTTGCTCCTTGATTGCCAAGACTTCCAGATCACCTATTCTGACTACCTGGCATCAGAAAGTTGTCACTGATGTTGACTTTGATTTTTTTTTTTTAGGCAAGTGAGACATTGAGAACAGGACACTGTTGTGTAAATTCATTCCTTGTTAGTCAGCGTGAATGTCAGGAGCAGTGCAGGCCTCCAGGTGCCACTAGCGGGGATTTTAGGCCATTCTTAGTACACTTTCATACACAGGCTATTTTTACAGAACAGGACCCAGGTGC
Organism: Pundamilia nyererei; assembly: GCF_000239375.1. Taxonomy (NCBI): domain Eukaryota; kingdom Metazoa; phylum Chordata; class Actinopteri; order Cichliformes; family Cichlidae; genus Pundamilia; species Pundamilia nyererei. Next base: position 1,023,178 of record NW_005187451.1, read on the forward strand.
TCTGTAAATACAGTCTTCTATTGTGAGGCAGACTAATGAAACATGACAAACACGTGAAAACCCACCAGAAGCATGACTGTGACCCAATTTGTTGCTCACACCCATGGTGAAAATAACAAGGCCACAAAGGGAGAAGAACGGCAGACACAGTAGGAATATATTCATGCTTTGCTTTTAATTACTTCATAGAAAAAGTATTTCAGATTTATTTTTGAACACAATATACAATATAATACCATACATTGTGTGAAACATTTAATAACCCACCTGCAACAACTGGCAGACTTGAACATATTATTGACAATAAAAGAAACAAACCCATCTCTCATGCAGATAGTGCTAAATCTGGCTAACCATTTGGACACAACTAGGACCAAAAAAAGAAGAAGCTTGAACATAGTTAATGTTAATACTGACAATTTGAATTTCAAAACTGCTAACAAGTTTGGTCAGAAACACATTAGCACAATCAGTTACATAAGATCATTTTTGTTGGTAATCCAGAATGTTTCATGTTAGTGCGGGGCGTGTTGTAGCATGCTAACAATACAGTCCCCATGAGATCTACTTTTACATGAAGTGCATAAAGTGTAAAAGGAGACAATCGCTTTGTGTTTGTCAGTCGAACCTGTATCTGGCCTCGTATATCAGCAATCTTCATTCAAACGCCAGATGGAGAAGCTTAGGTTGTAACGAGCCACTGAGGGGAGCTAAGCTAATATGCTAAGCTATTAGCATACTTTAAAACCGAGCACCGACTAAGCTAAGATGTTCCTAACTCCTACATCCAAGCCTACGCAGTTTAACGTGTCCTCTATGTTGCCTCTGGGTTACCAAATTGCTGATGTCAGATGAAAACCTTGTAGTGAAATGCGGTTGGTCAAAAATGTGTTTAATGTGTTGTATTTTCTTGGATTCAGACTATTTCAGCAGAACTATGATATTTGGAAAACAGATTTAGATGAAATTCAAGACAGAAAAACAAAGTGACAACATTTTTGGTTTAATATTCATGCATAATATTAATAATTTCCATGTTCTTGTCTGTGACATGATATTAAAATGTATCTAAACTTGTATGTGAAAATTAAAAAAAGAAGCTGTTTCGTAGATACAAGGTTTCCATCTAACAACAACAATATGTCTCTTTAGCTGCTGCTCTGTTGGGCACTCAAAACATTGTGCGAATATATACTTAGATATATTTATATATATTTATATATATAAAAACAATATATGATACATATATAAAAAGGCTCTAATTAAGAGTCTTCTACACATTAGACACCACCACTTCCAGGTAATGCAAGTGCATATAAATTAAAATAGATTTTACACTGAACCAGTATTTCTTATTTACAGGCTTAAAGTATAGAATAAATACACTGTTATAAACAGCAAAAGGACCAACTTGAGCTTCTAGCGACAAACAGTAGAGACAAAGGTTTGGAGTGATGGGGGTAAGGCCTTATGAGGCTAAGACCTCATCCAGACACATACATACATCAACGCTTGTGCATACATATGAAACTTACTCACATACTCCATACACAAAACTAAGCATGCTTATGTGAAATCAGCTGAAGTACCTTTGAGTATCAGTAAACTAATTAAAAAAAAGAGAAAAAGACGTGATTACAGAAGCCACGAGAGCCAAAGTCTAATGGCCTGCAAACCATTTCAAACCATCAGACTTTTTTGGGGGTTGTTTTAAACTAGAGCGCCTAATTATTCCTATTATTATTATTTTTTATTTATTTCTTTTTTCTGTGGAAACAGGCATAGCCTTACATGCTGAATCCAGCAGTTCCAGCTGTGCCAAATCCTCATAACCTGACTGTCCTGGAAACCTGATACAGCAGAGAGGGAGGGACAATATTCAACTGACGTCAATGAGCAGGAGCAGAACATCAGGGATTTTTTAGCGTGAGGAAGAAATAGCTGGCCTGATTGTTTTGAGGTCGTGTCCGCGGAGCCTAGAGGGGTTTGTAAACCATGTGAATACTGACGCTGATGAGGGTCGAACAGTGCCTTTCAGACAGGCAGCTGCAAGAGCGCCTTTAATCATCTGGTCTGGGCCTGATTGCAAAGAGGCCGGGGTGGGGGGGGTGTTACATCAGACGGGTCTGTGGTCAGAACCCATTTCAACTAACAGGATTATTACCACTGTAGCATACCTGTGGGCTAAAAATAGACTGATCGCTGTTGCGCATTTTATCCTGAGCAGATTTCTTTTCATCGCAGATCTTAGCAGCTTGACGTAAGGGCCTGTTTGCTCGGGTTTCTGCGCATTTTATCTGGCAATGAGGGCTTGAACGTGGGTAACGCCTGTTTCACAGCAACATAACTGCAAAAATGAACAGACAAAAGTGTCTAGCTCAAACAGTTTACACTGAAAGATCAGCAGGAATCATGTAGGAATTTAGCATTTTGCATGAAAAGTCGAGTGTTGGTTTGAAACAGCAGGAAGTGCAATGGTCTGCAGGCCATTAAAAACTAAAAGAAAAGCTGTTTAACAAGAACGAGGGGTGTTGTATTTGTGTGCAACTGTGACATTCATTGACTGACATGTGATACAGAAAGCAAGAAGCTAAACCTGCGGCGTGAACCATGGATTTGAATTCCACGTGTAAAGAAGGAACTTGTGCTGAAATGTTTTCTCGTTTAGATGAATTTGTCCAAAAGTTGTTTGTCGACATTTGTTTGGATATCTCTATTGCCCAATACATGGAAGACTTTTTTCAATATACAAAAAAAAAATTTGCAGTTAAGAAAAACAAAACAAACAAACAAAAAAACATTTCACAGACATACTAGAGTGTTCAATAAATAAAAAACTATTATAAAGACAATAGTAAAAAAGGCACACAAGTCCTTTGACAAATGGTACAGGAAAAAAGTAAACACTTCCTCTTGCTATACAAATGTGTCTCCATCAGTAGATCTCACTCTATGCTACTTCTAGATCATATCGTGTATCGGTAAAAAAGTCTCAAGGTACAAAACATCTCTCAGTAGTGTCAATGTCCATTTAATGCCAGTCCAGAAAAGAAAAGTAACCATTTTCCAAACTGGCTGAAATCCTTCAAGTTCCACCATCAGTCTTGCTTTCCCATCAAGACTCAATTGTTCGCGTGAATTATTTCCTGAGAACTCTGAAGCCGCTTCGCTGAAACCGTCCGTCCGTGCCTGGCTTCAAACACCCAAGTGCAACATGCCACTGCGCGGGGCAAAACTAAGCCCTTGCCTCTGTGGGCTTTTTAAAAAGGACAGCAAGAGGATTTTCCCCTCTTTTTCCAAAAAAAACACCCGCCTTTCAAATCACCGAGTGAACCTGATGCTGGAAGCCCTATGTGTCTGTGGGCGAAGCCTCGTGCGTCACGATCTCTATAGCCGTCGTGGGCTCGATCATGCCTTCCTCGTCATTCTCCTGACCGTCCAAATAGTCCAGCGGAGGAGAACGCGAATCTCCTAGACTGTCCTCCTCCTCCTCCTCCTCATCCAGCTCTTCCTCCTCTTCGTCTTCCTCCGCGTCGCCGTCTTTTTCCATTCCGTCCAAGTCCTCCTCCTCTAAGGTCAGCTCAAATTGAAATTTCTCCCCGCCCCCCGGCCCTCCGGTGCCTCCGCTGTGTCCGTGTGTGCTCTGGTCGTAGAAGGGCGGAGAGGGACTTTGGGGAATCATGCTCTGGTACCAGTTCCTGTTGTCCTCCAGCGTGTCCAGAATGTCCTGAGCATCGGGGTGGACCAGGTCGGCCCAGGTCTCCCACAGAGGGTGTACGATGTAGTCTATGAAGCCCACCTGAAAGAAACAAACGAGTGTTAGGAGTCAGTGTCTTTTAAAGCTTTCCTGGGAATTCTCTCCATCATAGCTAATACAGTTTCTGCATACCTGGCTCTTTTCCACTGAGGCTGTGTGTTTATCGCACATCGGACTGATCTCCATGCCCCGCTCCCTCTCTCTGTCTCCTTGGTGAAAGAACTCCTCCATTATCCGATCAGTCCACTGACGATACAACTCCAGGGACTTAGTGGGGTTACTCAAGTCGGCACAGTGCACCATGTTACGCAGCACCTGGAAGTCATACAGAGTTGAAGACTGTGTCACCACACAGACTACAAAAAAGAGATGGATGACGTGACTGAGCCCCTCGCGCACAAACTTGTGCCATTATTACTGCTCAGGCAGACGTCACACATACCTGTATCCTGTCGGTGTAATTGTCTAGCAGCAGCACTCCGGAGCTCGTCACCTTTTTCGTTTCTACCATAGTCTTCAGATCGGCCAGCAGACTCATGTGTTTGGACATGTCAGTGGCCAAAACCTGAACAAAAGAAGAAAAAACACTTGATCAGCATCTGGCTTTGGAAAGTTTCTGGATTTTTTAGTTTTACTGTGAAATAATTGTAAAGAAACAAGAATCTGGAATTCCTACCATGTCGATAACCATCTTGCGCAGGGACTGACGCTGCTTCTTTGTGAGGTTCTGGAAGATATCACAGTTGTCTTCCTGTAGCAGCTTGAATCCCACAGCCAGATGATGGTTCTCCAGCACAGACTCGTCGTTGTACATTAGAGCCAGCTCAGAGTCTGCGTAGTGGTTAAAAACCGATGGTTAAACATGCTCTGATGGCTTTGTTTCGTCTCATATGAGTGGACACTTTTTGTTTAAGCGTTTCAGACTTACTGGTATTGATTAAAAACTGGTTGGATACTCCGGGATGATCAACGTCATGGATAGCCGCAGCAAAGATGGCTGCCAGGATCTCGAGATCTGTGAAGACCGCCTGTAAAAGTAATCAGAAAGGAACAGTGTTAAACAATGTCCCGAGATTGAAGCTGAAAGCAAAGAGCAGATAATCTTTGACACTGACAGCTGAGTGGCAATGTGGGAGAAATCCAGTTGTTTCTGTCACACTCTGCCTTCACAGAAAAACGGCACACTGCCAAGGTCACACGAGGACGGAGAATTAGTATTTCCTCAACAAGCTAGCTAATAGGCTGTCTGCCTTTTTTGTGAAGATCCATTGTGACAGTATAATACGCCGCCGGCTGGCTGCTATGACGACAGATGGGGAGAGCCTAGAAGTGTAAATCAGGATCTTCAGATTGGGTCATGTTGACATGGCTGCATCTCACCAGCTACTCGAGCTTGAATAGAGCTTTTAGAAAGTGTCCACCGGAAAATCTGAACAAATAAGGCGTGTGAGAGGGGGGATTCTCTCAGAAGAGGAGAAGGGAAAATATAGATGATTCATTGGAAGGACGTGGAGCTCTTTAGCCATCCAGGAAAGTGACACACGAGGTGATGTAAGAGCTCACCCTCCTAATTTAGTTTTCCCTTATTTCAGCAGATTCTGGCTCCTGATTCAAATGGTAAATGGTCTGTATTTATATAGCGCTTTACTAGTCCCTAAGGACCCCAAAGCTCTTTACATATCCAGTCATCCACCCATTCACACACTGGTGATGGCAGCTACATTGTAGCCACAGCCACCCTGGGGCGCACTGACAGAGGCGAGGCTGCCGGACACTGGCGCCACCGGGCCCTCTGACCACCACCAGTAGGCAACGGGTGAAGTGTCTTGCCCAAGGACACAACGACCGAGACTGTCCAAGCCGGGGCTCGAACCGGCAACCTTCCGATTACAAGGCGACCTCCCAACTCTTGAGCCACGATTCAAAAACGGACGAACTCAACCAAAGTGGAGAGCTACTGTAAGGCCAGCTAGTGATTGGTATTACCAAACCTCGAGTTCAAGTCGGACTTTAAGACATCGCTTTCAGAAAGACTTACATCCAGGGCTGGAGTTGAGAGGAGGATGTGTGTGGACTGTGCTACGTCAGCAGCGTGCAGGCTGTTGTGGTAGGCCACATCTGAATGGTAGTGATCTTCTAATGTCATCATGTAGGCCACAAATGTATCTGCCGGGATCTTAAATGTCTTTAGAAGGTCTCGCTCCTAGGAGAAGGATACAGGGATGAACATGAGGAAGGAAACCCAGGTAACGTTTAAGTAGTAGGAAGTAGTAGAGGAGTCCTTACCTGGAAGATGGCGTACATGATGCAGGTGAGAGGTCGGTTGTTGGAGAACTCTGAAACCGAGAAGATGTTCAGGCCCCACTTGTTGAGGTCCTCCAGCTCCTTGGACAGCAGCTCCTCCTTATCAGTCTTGACCCCGAAGCGTGCGATGCTGCTGCTCGAGAGCGAGGGCCCGTGGGAGACCTTCTTGACCCCGCTAATCTGTGTCATCAGCTGCTGCTTCTGCTGCTTCTTCTTCTCCCGTGTCTTGGATGTTGGCGATGGGATCTCCACCTCATTTTGTTTGTCTACGTGAGTGGGGATTAAAAAAAAGATGGATTTTGGTCAAGTAGAAGGTAAGAGGCTTATTCAGCAGTTCAGTGAAGATGTCTTGTATGATGGTTGGGATGTGAGAACCCAGGTGCGCTATATAGACGCACCTGTGGCAGGTTAATTCCTCGGGGGGTTTATTGATTCGCTCACTCATTCATTCATCTGTCCCTCCAGTCGTTTGCTTATTTATGCTCGCTGTCATCCATGTCTCTCTCTCAGAGCTCCCACTGCTCATTCATCCACAACCCCCCTTGCAGCGCCTCCGCCCCCCCATCCCAGCCTCACAGCAGGTGGCTCACATCTCATCTCCCGCTCTGTGACTCTCGGAGGTCAGCCCGTTGACACACTCAAAGCTGAGGCTTCGCCACGGGCAAAACTGTTGGAGTTTTTTTGCAGCTCTATCAGATTCAATAGTTGATGACATCAGCGAGCCTGTGCGGCTAAATAAAACGAATCGGAAGGCAAAAAAATAAAAATAAACACTGACATCACGCCAGTCTCTGTGCTAAAAATAAACACGATAGAAGTGATTTTTTCCTGTAATGAGCTTACACCGCCGTGTTTACTGCAGTCGCAGAGGAACCGAATAAGACCCTGCAGGGACCGGCTATTCTGCACGCGTGCGCGCCGCGCGCTCGTCTATCAAGCCTCGACTCGGCTCATTGCTGGCCTATCAGCCTTCCCCCGCGGAGGGTTATTCAATTACCAGGCGTAATTCAAATAATCACTTTCACTCTCATGCTCTCCCTCACATTTCTCTGCCTTCTTCTCCCCGCGCCTCGATCGCTCTTCAGTTCTCGCCTGGTAATAGAGAACGGGCAATTAAGCACACTCAGACATGTGCTGCGTGGAAACAAAAGGAGGAGCAAAGTATTGCTCTCTAATTTATTACAAGTCATTGTCACCACTGCTGTGCAGTGTTTGCGTGTTGCCTGTATATAACATATATGTGTGTCTGTTAGCTGAAATATGGATAAACTGAGCTCACTCTTTTCTCTCAACTTAGCTGGTACGAAACATGCAAACAAATCAGCAGATGAAATAAATATCCTAATCGGCTATTTTGTCTCTTGTTTTTCTTCCGCTCTCACTTTCCAATCCTCTGTCACCTCCCACGTTCACTTAGATTTCAGCCAAACTCGTTTCATCCTCCTCCACAAGAGATTCGGTGGGGAAGATGGAAGAGGAGCCTGGGAGACGACTATTTTCCCAAAGTTGGGTGTGCTGGCTGATCAAAGGGAGTTATGACAGATTTATGATGCAAGGACAGCTGGGAAAAGGTCCCAAAAAATAAATTAAAGGCACACGTGAGCTGCCGTGCCGAAAGCAATCGTAATTGGAAATCTTTGATTAAAATCGTCCCCGCTAAACGTCTGAGATGTTTATTTATCCGGGGAATGAATCGTGCTCCACGAGCACCGTTTTACCAACCATGAGGTCGTCTGTCACAAAACGATGGGACTTGTGATGGATCTACCAGGCCTATGGCATCAAAATTTAATTTTCCTGATACTGAATGATGCTCTGTTTTTTTTAGTAACAAAAATAGGATAAAGCAGAAATAAGTGCATTACTGATGCGATGTTAATCTTAGTGGATGGAAGGATTAAAACAGTCCTTTTGGTGAGCTATGGACCGAGCCAGGTCCGCTGTGCTGACTCAGCTAATTTTTCCTTTTCTTCTGATTAATATTTTCTCTTTCCTCCTTTGCTTCTTCAGCCCCCTTCAGCAGGGTAATCCTCATTTCCTTATCGAAGTCGTTGGTGAGTGGATTCTCGGATCGGCAGAGAGAGAGAGGGACAACAAGGTGTCCCTGCTGACAAAGATGCATTAAGATGGGGATGAGTCACCCAATCTGCCAAGCTCATCTCCCTGCCAGCAAAGGGGGTTCCTCTATACCTCCATTTTTTTCCCTTCACTGCAGTGAGGTCTCTCCCTCCCTCGCTCGTTTGCTTCTTCTCAAAGCCCGTCTCGCTCTAAACGGGGGCGAGGGATCCACTGACAGCGCCATACCAGCGGGGGACGGCAAACGATCGGAAACAGAGTGTCTGAATAATCTCGGCTACCTTTATGAGCATTATCTCTGAAATATATCAGCCTTCTTCTTTCTCCCTCTGTATATCTGGGATGAGATCATTTACTTCTATTTTATTTCTCTGGCTTTGTGCATCCTGCATCGAGCACTCTTCCGTAGACTTATCAGGTTTCCTGAAAATCAACTTTGAATCTGTTTTGTTTCATCGGTTGTTGATTGATGCTTCTAGAGCCGTTTGTTGCATTACGGTTTCTTTTTGTGCTTTAGTGCCAAGAACAAAACCAGAAAGGTTTTAAAGCTGAATATTCATAATTAGATGTCCGCATCTATTCTCAGACGTGCAGCCCACGCCGACAGCATCCAGTTCCAGTTCAGACTCCGAAGCCTTCTTTACAGTCGATACCCTTTTTTATTCTCGTAATATTTTGAGAAATTAAATATTAATACTTTTTTCAGTTCTGTTTCAACGGTCAGATGTCATAAACGTCGACACAAAGCTTAATGGCGCAGTTTTTTTATGGTACGCCCCCACAGGAAACCAGCCAGAGCAACTTGCACAGCTCGACATCATGCAAAAGACCGAACCTCCACAAAGAAAGAAAAGAAATTGAGCTCTGTGAGCTGTAATGTTGCATATCTGACCAAACACACAAGTCATAAACGTGATTTGTGGAGGCTTCAGATGGATCATAAACATCCAGTAGCTGTTTTTGTTTAACTTATGAACATGGTCGTGATTTTGACTTTGTGTACACAAGACTTCCATTTACCTAGGAAGGTGTTGGAGATGAATTCGGAAACCTGGTTCCCAGACCGACTCATCTCGGATAGGTGCGTCAACTCCCGATTCAACATTCTCTTGAACTGCAAGAGAGAAAGAGGAGGAGGAGGGGGAAGAGAGAGAGAGAGAGAAATGTCGTCAGTTTCCACTGGAGAGGAAATCTGGGAAACATTAGGATATATACGGTTACATGGAAAATTCACAAGTGCCCAGTTTTATTCTGCCAGGTCAAGAATGTCACTTGATATTTGTGCTTTTCCACAGTTTTCCCTGAAATGAATTAAGATGCAGATAATTATTAGCGTTAACAGTGAGTAGGCTGCCACCTTTTAATAAGCCTCAAATTACCCGCAGCAAACACTTCACAGTTTTATTACGCTGGGTCGCATATTTGGAGCATTTAGCCATTTTCCCTGCATCAGTGTGCAATAATTTCAATGATGCAAGAGGAAAATCTGCACGCAGCTCGAGACGTTCCTCTTGTTGCCAACATTTCACGTAATTTCATGTAATTTGCACATTGCGAACAGTTCTACGGTGGTTCAAACATTTAAAAAAACACTTGTGATAAACAGGCACAGAGTACACAGAGACCCAGACACTGCAGCAGCAGCTGTTTATGACAGGCTGATGCATGCGCGTGCACACACAGACACACAGCTCTGCAGAGGGCTCAAGATGGAGCCCGAGCCGTCGGATCCCCCACCACCATCGACAACAACCCTCTAATAATGATGGAAATATCTTTGGGTGCACGCGTCGTGCCCACAAAAGCAGCCAATCGGTTCCAAACCGATCTTTAGCTTCTAATAACAGCACAGCACAGAGAGCTATAATGAGGCCAGCGCGGTATCCCCACAAGCTACGTAGATAAGCGCCACACACCTTAATGTAACCCCAAGACACCGACAGCAGGTAATTGGCTTCAGGCATTTTGGACCCCGTTTTCTCGTTCCTACACAAAGCCAGAACTGTAATCCAAAAAGGGAGGATGGGAGCAAATTAGAGGCAGATGATCAGGATTCCTCCAGCACCCAAAAACAGGGGGGGAAAAAAAAATCCTCTCTTCTCTCCTCTCGGGTTTCTCTTCTTCTCAGCAGCTAAGAGAGCAGCTCGATGGTGGCTCACTCTCTCTCTCAGCAGCAGAAAAGGGCCAGCTCTGAGTTTCCATGCTTGGGAATGGAAATCTGGGAGGATGGACGGATGTGCGCGAAAGAAGGAGCTGTAAGCGAGGAGACCCAGCGGGCTCGATGGATCGGCTGGAGCAGCAGCAGCAGCTGGAGCCGTGAGCTGGGGACTGTCTGCGCACTGATGAATAATGGAGAAGAAGCGAGGAAGGGAGGGGGGGAAAAACGGCGATGGAGAGGGGAGGAGGAGGAGGCGGGAGTGAGGCAGTGATGTTCATCTGACTAGAGGGGGGGGTTCCTCTACTGGATTTGTCTCGCTTTGCTGCTCTCGCTGCTGTAGCACTCCCTCCCTCCCTCCTCTCGCCCTCGCTGTAGTCTGCCAGCCCCAGCAACACACTCCAGTCAGAACACATGATTTGACAGAAAGTGGGGGGGAAAGGGGGGAGCCCAAACTACAGCTTGGCATTGGTGTATATGTAAAGTTATAAAGGGGTGTGTGAGTGATTGATATTTAATATCCATTTAATATGAACTCTCTTTTTTCTCTCATCTACAAAACCACTGCAAGTAATGTCCGTCCTCCTTCATTCCCAGGCCCTGTAATGTCATGAAGCTGTGAAACTGCGCCTCCCATCTACGAGTGAAACAATGGGAAGAGCGAGAGGGATGCTGCAGCACGTTTTGAAGAATATGAACGTACAGCGATGGTATTTCTAATCGCCATTATCTCTATTATCCCCTCCCGCCCCCTCTTTTGTGTCTTCTGTTGTCTCCTGACGTGCAGCCACGGCAGCCATTGTGGAGAACTCATAAGCCTGTTCATTATCCGCACCCCATAATAATATTAGATGCTGACAGGGTGTTTGTGGACGGCTATTTTTAACAGCCAAGACACAGGAGGCGAGACGGTTAGAGAAGAAGGAAGATAATTGTGTCCTTCCTTCCCCAAGTTAGGTGACACGAAGCCCACGGTTTCTCTCGCTGCCTGTAACTGCGTGTGCGCCAATTACCAGAACACCCCAACGCCATGGCAACAGCACTAGGTAGCCAGTGTAAGGCTGTTTTTTTTTTCTAAATGAGGAGAGGGGAGGCGAAGGAGAGAGGCTTCCCCTATTGCTTCCCAGGCAGACATGTGCTGTAGCTGCTGAGCTGTCACGAGGACTCACCACACACATCGCCCCTGCTCGCATCCACTGATGCACAGGCTGAAAATCGCCTCCTCCTCCTCCCCTCCACCACCATTCCCTCGCTCTGCTTCATCTATCCCTCACTCTCCACCGCTTACATGTCAATTTCTCTCTCGGCTCCCACTAGCCAACACAGTCATCAATCTCTGTCTGTCTGCTTCGCTGGCAGAATCGATGGGCTGTCCTCAGAGCAGGTGTTGATACTGGCTGCGGTGTACAAGGCCAGGCCCACCTGACCGGAGAGTAACACCAGCAGCACCAGACATGTCAATCACGACTGGGCTCTTATGTGGGAAAACCTTGAGGACAGCTGCGACGCCTCCCTCACGCTTCAGAACAAATCCACAGGAAACTGTAAACAGAGGTTCCCAGAGAATCTCTCGGCCCTAATGTGTGTGTGCGGGAAGATGAGGGGGAGATGAAAGCTTTCCCGAGAGAATTCCTTCCGGATTATCCTGCCAATGAGGGAAAGAACCAGAAGCGAGGAGGTGGGATGCAAGGAGAAGAAAAAAACACAGAAAAGGAGGAGGCAGCTCTTTATATAATAGCTCACTGCATAATATATAAAGAAACCAGAAATAACAGGATGCAGTGTCGAAGTGCCGTGCTTCCCCCAGAAGCTGCGAGAAAAGTGCGCACACGCTCCGCAGCAGCCTGCGAGCGCCATCACCTGCATTTAAACCCAGTCAGTGCTGACATGTTTTATAAGTGTGTGTGTTTCAATGTGTCGCTGCCAGTGTGTGTTTGGAGTTTGCTCTTTCATGAGGGAAGCCTCCTTATCTCCCACTGACATCATGACACTGGAGGGAGATTAACCCATCCAAAGATGTGTGGATACATCTCTCCGTCACTGGAATCTTTATTATATTTGTTTCACCAGTTAGCTCCTTTCATTTATTATAATCTAAATCAGTTTTTTCAACAAATTGTCCATTATTTTTGCTTTTATCTCGTCTTCCTCTCGCTTTAAGCTCCATATCTCTGTCTTCTAACCTCTTACTCCTCCCCTTCTCTCCCTGCTTTCGGTGGGTGGGTTGATTCAGCAGAGAGGTGCTCTGACAGAGGGAAGGAAGGTGAATGGAGCCCGTGGTACATCAATGAGAGGTGGAGGGAGGGGCATTCGTGCAGAGCCCCCTCCGTTCAGACGTGATCCCATCGGACAGCTCGCCGTGCAGGGCGGCGAGGCGGACAGGTGGACCGGAAGGCAGACACGGAGTCTCCCTCTGACACGAGACTGATCTTACGCAACATCAGCGTGCTTCCATTATCTGAGCTGGCGCTGCAGCCTCAGGGTATCGTGTCTGTTACTCTCTGACTGTTTCTCCTCATCGTTCTGATCTTTTTGCACCACAGCTTAGAGGATGACTGAACTGCAACTCTCTGGTGTTGCTGAAATCAGCTGAAATTTTCCAGTTTGTCTCGTTACCCATTTGCGCCTGAAGTGGTTCAGACTGAAGTTGTGTCTCTGAGCCACTAGTGGGTGCACTACACCCATTCTGGTCAGTCTTGACTTAGTACTGGGCTCCCAGTCTGTACTGGTATTTACAACTTATGGCTAAATCTGTAAATATCTTTGCACCTCTGTGAAGGTGCGAAACACACTTTAAAAGTAATCAATTTCTTGATTTAAGTCATTCAGGATTTGCAAGGAGCTGCAAGTTTTATTTATTATCGTGATTTTTATGCTTCTCAACACAGTCTCATATTCACAGCACGCATGCAGCGTTGCTGATTATAACTCGTGCAACCATCTCCTTTACCAGCAAACGTGCAGCGTTTGCGGTTAATCACCTCCTCAGTTTAGCAAACGTGTGACGCCAGATTGTAAAATCGGCACAGCGGCGCGGAGGGGTAGTGACATAACTCGGAGAAGATCAGGAAACTTACCTACGTATGAACTGTGCGTATGTTGGTTAGAGATACAGACAATTCTGAGAGACGGCCTGACTACCTCTCACTTCCTCTGACTCACTCGCTTATGCTTGTGTGTGCGTGTGTGCGCGTGTGTGTGAGAGATGGATCATGCATCTGTGGTCCCGTACAGTAAAATATAGAGGGGGGAAAATGAAGGTTTCGAGAGCAAAAAAGGATGGGAAGGAGAATCGCTTTTAAGCCGACTGATTGATTCTAATCGCTCCTGGTGATCACAGCCTCAGATGTAGTTTGCTTCACTATTTTTAGGCTCGAGGCTGCAATGCTCAGCTCGAGTCGGGGCTGCTTCGAAAGCAGAAAGCAACCCTCTGTTAAAGACCACGCTGCAAAAAAAACAGGAAATGCTCAAATCGTCTGTTCTAAATTCTCCTCCTAACTTCTGGCAAAATAAAGAATTGCAGAAATGTCTTCTCGACACTGTGCGCCCAAGCTACGAGCACTTCACCGCTACTTCTCTCGTCAGACAACCTGAGTGTTTTGGCCTATGTCAAAAAAAAGTCTTTGGTACCCAGCTAAGATACACTCCTTTCCATCCGCTGGACCTCCTGTGATTTAAATCTGTGGCTCCTTCCCTCATTTTAGGCAGTTGGAGACATTAAAAGCAGACAAAGCTGAACTTTTTATAAGCAGTAACTATGCAGTTACAGTGAATACCGGTTATTGTCACTTATAGGTCACTTACAAACTAAAGAAATCACTGTGGCATTTGGCCAGGAAGAACAAAACGACATCTGCGCTTAATTATCTGGAAGCACCATAAATCTCTCATGAGTTTGATTCTCTGGGAGTAAAGGTTATCTAGTTCCACAGACAGAAACAATTTGGGAATACGCAGCAAAGGAAGCATAAAAGACCCCCGAGGCAAATGCAGAAGGCAGGTTTGACCACCATGAGTTGAAAATTAATATTCAAAGGACAAACTTTTCAGTAAATTGAAGCAGCAATAAATACTCCCAACATGCTTCCAAAGTGAAATCATGTGCAGACTTGAAATAAAATGCTGCTAAAATTCGCTCCAAACTCCACCAGGATCAAAGGGCATATAAGTACACAATGTGTATGAAAAAGCAATGTGTATGTAATATATTAAAATATATATATATATATCCAATAGCATTCAGTGCAAGAAAAAGCTTGAGCAAGCCACAAAACATCTGTTCTTTTAAGTCCAAGCATAAAATTATAAAAATAACAAAACTCACCTTCCTCCAACCGTTCAGCTTCCCTAATTTCCTCTCTTTCTTGTCAAAGCAACAGGCGCCCATGTTGCTGTGTGTAAAGTGCAGGGTAGAGTGGGGCTGCCGTCCGTTAAAGTGTCTCAGTCTCAGTCTGACTACAGCATGAGTAAAAGGACCAAGCCTCTGCTCTCTGACGCTGGGAAACGCCACAGCTCTAGTGACTCACTCGGGACTGCGAGGTCTGATCAGGCTCTACCTCACACCCTGTGTCTGTGGAGCAATGACTGTGTTAGACCTCTGCTACATACACACTCCCTCTTGGGGTAGTCCCGCCTCTAGCCTTTTCCCCCCCCTGCTCCTCTTGCTTGCTGCTCAGCGCTCTTGCAGCTGGCAGTCACATCTCCGAAGCTTTGCTGTCACTGTTAAATCTACTCGGGTGACCGGCTCTTTAAAAAGCCCTTTACACGTGCTCGTCTCCATCAGATTTCTTCATGGTTTCATTATTCGTTCTAAGATGCAGTAATTTGCTGCTTGGTGTTTGTGGATTTTGTATTTGGGGGGGGGGGGGGGGGGGGGGGGTGATGATGTCATCATCTCAGGCTCAGGGATAGGGATTCATTTTTCCTTGAGCTTTCTTTGATAACCAAGAAAACACTTAATGAATTAATGCACATACTGTATTTTTCAGACCATAAGGCGCATTACGTGAAACAAAACAGTCAGATAAGTCAAACTTTACTCAGCTCATTCTTCTTGCTTCCTCCTCTTCCGTAACATTGATTCATTGATGCTGAATCCTCTGCAGCTGCTCTATTCCCATGTTGTTGCAGTATATTAATGACTAACCTCATATTGTGGATGGATGATCTCAGTTGTTCTCCTGACTGATGTTTGGTCCGTTTACAGCATCCTGCCATGCGATTGCATTTGTCCCTAACCATCGGGAACCCTCATGTTAACTTTTATCAAGTGGAAAAAAGTTAGCGTTCATCCTCCAGCTTCACTGTGTTTATGCTATGCTAACATAGCTGTGTAGCTAGCAATCACGTAGCACATCGTTATATACCAGCTAGCCCAACTTCAGTAACCCTACAAACGTCACTGCTGTTTAGTTTTCTGTCTTCATTTATGTTGGAAGTGATAACAGAGCTGCACGTTTGATTTTTTCAGAAATCTCTCAGTCAGAACATGCTATATCATGTTTAGGTGGAAGCTAGTGAGCTAACTTCCTGTTAACTTCTAACTCCGTTGAATGTAATAAATTCTGTTTTCATGGATGCCTGGATGTTAAACTTAATTGTTACACCTGGTAAAGCAGCCACGCTGATCATTTTATTAAAGATGAAAGAATTTAGACAGTTTTTAACTCTCAGTGATGCTGCAGTGTTCGTTTGACTTTGGGACCTGAACAGATGGAGTTTAGGACCCAGATTCCTCCGCGAGGCTCCTGGCTATGGTAGCCGTAATGCACCGACAATCTGGTGCAGCTTCGTAGCTACCAAAGTCGTAGTAAAACATGTTTTGACAGATTTCTGTGCACCGTGTAGCACATAAAATCAGTTCGAGGTCAGTAAGCACAACCAGAATTCATACATAAGGCGCACTGTTGATTTTTGTGAAAATTAAAGGATTGTAAGTGCGCCTTATAGTGCGGAAAATACAGTATATGAACTGGACAAAAGCAGCAGCTTTTCACCTTTTCAAAGCAGGAACCAGTTGTTTCTTTTTTGGTAGCAAATTCATCACGTTTCGCAAATGAGTGCAGTCAATTATAAACTTCCATTTCAATTATAATTTTGGCTCATGCAGAATTGGGATAAAATCTTTATCTTCTCTTTACTTCCCAAATTTCAGTGAAATCCGCATGATTAAAAAAAACAGTTGTTTCATCTTTTTTCAAGTTTACTAAATCTGATTTTCTTTTTAAGTTTTCTTTTAAATCTGTGAGTAACTCTGTTAAATGATCTTGAGCCCCATATTGACAAAAAGAACTGATTATAATCAAGCAGACATTAGATGCTTAAGCTGTATTTTCACACAACAGAGAGTCTGCAGTGCTGGAAGGAGCATATTCCAACTCACAACAGACTTTGACCCGTCTATGTCAACCATACATAACAGAGGGGACAGTCACGTACTGTAAGTGCTCAGCATCAGCCCCTGCCTGCACTTCACCTTGGAGGTACGATCGCATCTTCTTGCGTTTCACCTCCCCTGTGCTCATGTTTCATACTCTGCCACAGCTTGGATAACAGTTTTTCCACCATCCTAAATACAATAGGAAGTTGCGGGGGTCATATGAGCCGATCGGTATGTTCTTGCTAACAAAGCCGCGTTGGGTGTAACGGCCAAGTTGACAAAGGGTCTGCAGTTGTGCAATGTTTTAGTTTACTGTAAAAACAAGACTGCCGAGATATGAGGGGATTAGCCTACTGTGGGTACGGACACCCAGCTGCACGCACACTCACGTAGACACAGGCATGTATACATGCGGCACATGTTCGATGGGCGACTCCTTATCAGCATCTTGTGCACATACGGTTACGTGTCGGGGCACATTCACCCACTTGCCAAAGTCACATCTGTGAGAGAGGGTCATAATGCATAATAAGCACATTGTGCCACTTGATACGCTGCGCTGTGGACCGCAGCGGAGACTCCACATTTAAAGAAGAAATACAGTTCAGTATGAACTGATTAAAAATAAGAAAGTACAACTTAGAGAGCTACTTTTCTTTCGTTTGACCAACGATAAATGGCCACACCTGTCAGTTTACATCCATCTGCTCAAGTGGAAGTGCTGTCAGCTTTCCATTGTGTTACAGTCTGATGATCTTGGCAGACCGAGGGGTAGGTGTAATGTTTTCTGGAAAAAGCAGTGCAAAACCGTTCCTTCGTTTTTCCCTTATTGGGATATTTGGGAATCTTTCAAGTTGGTGAAGTTCCTGCTTATTCAATCATCACCTACAGATAACGTTCGTCTCGATCCAAAAAAAGTTTTCTACGATTGCAAAAGTCCTACAGTTACAGTCTTGATTTCAGGCTAAACTGAAACGCAGCTGAGGAGTGATGCAAACCAACAGCTTCTTTAAAGAACGTTTGTACAAGCATGGATGCTCCGACTTCCTCTGCACTCTGCCTGTCTTCTGTGTTTGGTCTGTCACCCCTGCTTTCATGTCTAAATGACTGTTTGAATAGTTGTTCCAGTAGTTCTGCAGTGATTCTGTCAACCTAAGTGAAACCGCTCCTGCTTACTGTCAGTGCTGGATGTGTGACGGCAGCAATAGGTTAAATAAACACGGCCATTAACCGTCCAAATGGGTATGTTGGGATGGCTATTGTCGTATAGAGAGAGCAGCAGGAGATCAGGAAGGAGACAGGAAGAGAGAGTAACTCTGCCCAGGGGTCTGCGAGGATCCCTTAAACACAAACACAAACACACACACACACACACACACACACACACACACACACACACACACACACACACACACACACACACACAAATGTTCTTTGTCTTCCTCTCTAGTTCATTGTGTTTGACCCACTGCTGGATCACTCGCATCCTGTTGTCCAGTTTTCATGAGACATAATAAGCTTTCCTCTTGATTCACATGTTTACATGACAGGGTTTTTCAGGCTAAGTTACACTCATCGCACACACAGCAGCTTTCTGTGGTTTGGACTTAAACAAAAGACCAAAAAATGTAAATATCTAGCTTCCTCCAAGTGGCCGATCTCTGTGGCAGTCTACGGTATAAAACTGCCCAGTTTAGATCTCTAACAGTGATGACCATATATCCAGTGACTCATGAACTCTTCCTACCTTTAAATCCCACAGACATATTTACTTTGGTGTCCGGCGGCCAACCACATTATCTCTATCGACAACCATTTTAAAAACAGACATCTGTGGACTGACTGGATACTTCAAGCCGCAGGCGAGGTCTGATCATTTTCTCTGAATGATGAATTCTTAAAGTACAAAACTGAATATATGTAAAACCTTGTCGTAACGGGGAAACCGTGCTTTGATATCCATGACATCATCTGAATGCAAAGGCCAAAAGGAGGCAATTATGAGACCATGTGTTTTGTATTACAGCCCTTAAGGTAATAGCAGCAGAGATTCTAATGACAGAGAAATAAATTATAGACCGAGTAATAATTTTTTGATCCCCTGCTGAATTTGTAAGTTTCCAAAGAAACGAACAGTCTCTAATTTTTATGGTAGTATCGTTTTAATGGAGAGAAACAAAAAATATCAACCAAAAATCCAGAGAAAATACATTACATAAAAGTTTTAAATTGATTTGCATGTTAGTGAGTGAAATAAATATTTTATCCCCTACCACCCAGCTAGGATTCGGACTCCCACAGATTGGCTGCGTGACCATGTGTACAGATTAGGATCAATCATTCATCTCAACGCATGTTTATAGAACCAGAACCAGTTTCTTCCATTCGAACCTCGCCACCACCAAGGACATGGTCAGAGGCAAAGCCTTAGATATGCTCAAGACTGGAACTGAAGTACAAAACGTTTGATGAGCTTTCATTATTCAGAAATGGAAGAAGTATAAAATGACCAAACTGCTCAATCTGGAGCTCCTTTCAGTATCTTGCCACACGGGGTGTGGTAACAAAGGAGTGGAAAGGAAGAAGCACATTAAGGTCATGGAGTGGCCTAGCCTCAGACCTCAGTCTTTTAGAAAATCTGTGGAGGAAGCTGAAGCTTCGAGTTGCCAAACGGCAGCCACAACACCTAAAGGATTCAGAGAGTTTCTGTAAAGAGGAGTGGGCCAAAACCCCTCGAGAAATCTTTGCAAACTTGGTGACCAACAAAAAGAAACGTCTTACCCCAACAAGGGTTCGTCCACCACCAAATAGTAAGTCATGTTTTGCTTGTATGTCTGTCTCTTTCCATGAAAATGATACAGCCATTTCTTTGTAAGTGAGCAAACTTACCATGACTCACACAGTCATGGATGCCACCTAATAATTCTTAGATATCATGTCGAGAATCCAGTGACACGAGCACAGGAAGCGCAATACAACAAGTGATTATTAAGCTGAATGTGGTTCAGTACCATTGTTTCAACTTCCTGTCTCTTCACATAAAAACCAGGCATTGAACTTCACTGCACATGACACGCAATCGGTGACACAGAAGAAACAGAATAATCAGCGGACAGTGGAAAAGTTAGTCAGCTAAGATGGAAAGAGAGCCACAGCCGGTCAAGAAAAAACACACACCTGCTTGTTAGACCATCTTTTCAACAAGGAGAGTTTTATGTTTGCTCAGGAAAACAAATCTGATGATAAATAGGACATATAAGTGAGCTGGTGGCCTTTTAATCCAATCAGCACTCATCTCAGCCCCCTCTGCCAAACCAATCTCCTCCTCATTACTGTTCTGTTTATGTTCAAACTTTTAACGCTGTTTACTTTGATGGGTCATGCTAAGTTCAGCAGTAGCATCTTTGGATTTTGTATACCGTCCTTCATGTGTTTATTATGCTGAAGGATTAATGCTTCCTGCAGATTCCCTTGCTAGTCAGATTTGAGAGCTCCCCTAAAAAGCGGAGCCCTTTTTTTGTATAAACACTTGCAACACATGGACTTGGATTTATCTGCTCGAAATACAAGTGTGATGGCACAAAACTGCCCCCATTATGATGAAACACAATAACAGCAAACAGTGAAAGGTGCAGCCTCTCATACCTTGGTGGAGGCCATGTCGCTGACAGAGCGGTAGGTCTGGATGGTCTCCAGCTGGTCCAAACACCACTCCAACTCCTCCATTGTCTCCATGGCCAGTTTCTGGTACGCGTCATCTGTCAACAAACAGCCGGCACACAGAGACACGCAGTCAGAACAGACAGAGCACATGGAGCCCGAACGCTGCCCAGCCACTCCCAGGGACCGTCCACCCACGGGTCTCGCTCAGGGTTCCTGCTGCTGAGGAGGGGGGACTGCTAGAGGTGGGACACGCTTGTAGCGCCCCTTCGTCATGAGGTTTTTTAGCTGCTGGGACTCGCAGCTGTCAGTGGAATCGAGAGAAAGCCAGGACCTGACCTCGTTCTGTCACACACTCGACTTGTCTGTGTGAGTCCCCAACCCCCCAAACGTCATCTCCCAATCTGAGGCCCTCAGCTTATTTACATAAAGTCAACCGCCCTATTACAGGAAACTAGATACCCCCACCTCACAAACAAACTTTACCCCATCTCACAGGAAACAGACACCTCGAAACCTAAACACACATGCAGAAGCGCACATGTTGTAACATTAAAAACATGCATTGACTTAACTGGTAAAGTTGCCACCGATTAAGAAATATTTAATCACACTAATTATTTTATTTTTGATCATCGACAACAGACGGTGGCATCGGACACGTCTTCGTGATGAGCCCATCATTTCTGACGCAGGATGTTTTTAATCACTCATTTAGTCATAAAAAAAAATGATAACAACTGCTGCAAAACATGTGTCACTGTTGCTTTCTAGGACGTAAGAAGAAGGCTGAAGGTCCAACCACAGCAGTCAGAAAATGCGCCCTAGATATAAAATGACAGGAACTGGCACTGGCGTTACGTTTACCAGAAATGCAGTGACATTTCTAATGCTGTTGTGCTGTTACCATTTAGGTTGTTTTTATTTCTTTTCTTTTTAAATATGTTGGTCAAATAAAGCAGAAGGATTAAATATTATAATAAAAGAAATCTTGAGTAAAGAACAAAAACATCTACAAAGCACACATGAAGTTGGTCCAGAGAGGGATTATGATGACAGACAGAGAAAGTCAAGGCAAGGTTTGTGCTGTCACCACTGCTGAGAGATTCCTGCTTGGCCTGGGAGTCACTGCTCCGACCCTGTTCCTGTGGTTTAACCATTTTTCAGACAACTGCAAACTGTACGTCAGAGTTGGAGTGAGTGTGTCTTGGAAAGCAAAGGCGAGTGTGCGATGAGTTGGTTGGTGGAGTTGAACCAACACACACACACAAACACACTCTTCTCCCACTCACTGTGTATACTCCGGGTCGCCTAGCTGCGGAGCACAACATGGCAGCAGGGTGTGCACTGCGGCGACCTTAGCGCGGCCACGTAGAATGCGTCCCCCGCTCTGATCTCCTCGCCATCAAAGACACGAGCCTGTTTGCTCTCCCAAACATGAGAGGCACCTGGCACTTTGCCCACAGCCTTCCCTCACTCTGATGAGGGCAGTGAAAGAAAAAGAGGGAGTGTGTGTGTTTGTGTGTGTGTGTTTAGTTTAATGCCACAACTGCCTGATCTTGAAACGGTTTACACTTATTTGAGATGTTGCTCTCCAGTATTTCCAACATCTTTGAGGTGGTTTGTGTTTTTGAAGAGCGTAGAAAGGTCCCTTTCCCTGGAACGGTCTTTTCTTTTGACCTTTTAAACTCTGCTCCGAAAGCAAGAACCACAGTAGAAGTTTTTCGACTGGTATTTCAACATTTGTCCAAAGTCGTAGCAGTAATGATGAGTGAAAATGAAGCTGCATCAGAGAGAAACAGCCATGGCTGGATTGATCTAAAAATCACTTTCAGGACTTGATTTCAAAACACACAAAACTGGGTCTCAAGATCTAGTTCAGCAAGTCAGGCCCTAAAGCCAGCCACAAGGCCAAATACCTGCAGGTCTCCATGTATTAAATCCAAGTTTCGAGGCAGGTGCCAGAGCCACAGAACTGTAACACTTGTATAACGGTTTTACTTTGATCCCTAGCCTGCTGGAAAACAAGGCCAAAATCACCAGTCTTTCCTCCAGCAAAGGACCCAGTTAACCACCTGTTAAAGATTTATTTGCTAAGAACTAAAATATTTGGCTCAGGTTCTAAGTTTTATGTCAAAAATATTTAAATTGCTCCAACAGCTATCAAAAATAAGCACTGATGCTTAGAATACTTTACTTCAGATAGAAATCGAGCTAATAAAAAAGACTAGTCGACCATAAAACAAGACAAGTTCACAGCTTCAGCAATATGACTTCACTTCCTATTTGGCTTTGCCTATTTTAAATTAATATGAAAAGTTCCATCATTCATCCATCTACCGATCCATCCATCATCTACCCAGCCATCATCCATCCATCCATCCATTTATCCATCCCTCTACCCAGCCATCATCCATCCATCCCTCTACCCATCCATCCATCATCTATCCGTCCATCATTTATCCATCCATCCACACATACATCCGTCTACCCAGCCATCATCTATCCATCATCTACTGATTCATCATCATCCATCCATCCAACCATCCATCCACCCATCCATTTATCCATCTACCGCTCCATCATCCATTCATCCATCTCCTTATTTCTCTCTCCTGAACATATGGAAGGAAAAAAAACTCAGAAATTAATCAAGAAGTAATTAAGTGCAACATACAAATAATAATAAGCCTTATTATGTTTTTCAGGGTTTGTTTGTTGTTTTTTGTAAACTTCAACTTTTTTTGCATTTCAAATATCATTTCAATTAAACAGCCTGTACACATTGGTGGACTAACCATTAGACAAACATTAAATATAATTTGGTTAATTACCAATGCTTTTAATTTTGGTGGTCTAATAGACGTATTAAACACTGTAAATATAAGTATATAGGATATAATGAGAAAGAAAAAAAAAGGTCAGTTTGAACCTGGATCTTAGGTCTACACCTATAGTCAGGTCTAATTAGATGGATGAGACACAAGCAGTAAATCACAAACGTGTTGGTATAAGGTTAAAATATGATTTGTCATAATGGGTAAAAAGTATTGGTGAGAAAAACTGGTGATAATGAAAACACATTAAGAGTAGAGGCATGTGCACTCACTATATATTAGTAAGTACTCCAGTTATGGCCTTGGGTGGACTGAGGGAAACAGCACTCCAAACACACACACACACACACACACACACACACACACACACACACACACACACACAACGATACAAGAGGGGATTTCCACCGCCTCCACCCGACACAAGGACCTTTCTGATCAGTGCTCAGACCTACAGTTTGTCCCACAGGGGCAGGCAGGAAAATACATATGTACAGTCCAGCCACACAAACACAGTGACACACGCACACTTGATGGCTAAGATGTCTTGTTACCGCACACACTGCCATACAAACAAGTACTTTCCAGCTGAGAGAAGCGGAGCCGGCAGGAAAGGTTGGGGGGGATTTGAGGTCAGCACACTCTGTCTCGGTTTCAATTTAATATTGAAAAGTTTTTAGTTGTTTTTCACTAAATCCAGCAAAATCAGCAGCCCGAGGTAACATTAAAATCGAGAAAATGCAGGAAAAGGGCAAGAGTGAATGAAATAAAGAGAAATAAAAAGGAACAGAAAATAAAATCCAAATAAAGAACACATGGGCCGTTTTTTAATGTTACCAGCATTCCTCTTACTGTGTCAATCCATAATTCACTGATTGTTTTTCCTTTCCCTGTTTCACGTGCATTTTAGCGCCGGTTCCAAAATGTTTTATAATTCTTAGATCTGTCTTTTATTTGATTATTAGCATTTCAGAGCATAATTTTTCAGATTTCCCCATAAAATCAATTTAAATTCACTCACCTCCTCCACAAGAATAACATTTTGTTGGTTTATTTACTCCACATTTTATGGGAGATTTCTTCACAAACACACACACACACACACACACTCAAATGAGGTTATTTAAGGACCATTGTGCCCACAGGACATCAGACAGGAGCTATTAAAGCTGTTTGTGTTTGTGCCTGTGTGTGAGCGACAGCTGCATCTGTCATCCTCCCATGGGCATAGAGATAGTTTGCCCGTGATGCAAAGGTAGATGCAGCAGGGCATGTCAGCTGCAGCGCATTATCAGCAGCCAGCATCTATGTGGAAGACTGTTAGCTTAATTGTGAGCAAGCACTGACACACGCTGGGACACAAAACCCACTCTGACTAAAGGGGTCAGTTGAGGACCAGCCCTCCCCACACCTGCTCAGTCCATCCTAATTTCTGCTTTTCGTTGACCAAGAATTCACCGTGTAAACATTCAGGTTTCGAAGGGTGACGTCCCACATTTCTAGTGAACCAGCGTAAACAGACCACACACGCACTTAAAGACAAGCCAAACTTTGACGCTGGTCAACTGGCAGCAGCGCCGGATTTGTAAATGGCTGAAAAAAAGCAAGAGAGAGACTGAGGCACTCTCTTTCTTCATCTCCTGCTTTACCAGAAAGTGAGTTGATCTGAAACCCTCCGTGCGGTTACACAACACTTCCTAACAAAGACCAGAGATGGTACATTGAGGTGGGGGGGTAGCGCTGCATTTGCAGGTCTTACAAACGCAAGTTTGGCTTGACATTCACAGAAATGTCATTGACAAGAAATCTGAAAAGTCAAGGGGAGGACGAAGAGCGGTGGTGCAGTTTGTGGTTTCGGGGCCTTCTTGCATAACCTCGATACATTTCTTGATCAAAACATTTCTCTAAGCTGGGTTCTGAGAAGTCACAAAATGACATCATGGCTACGTATTTCATTAGCAAACATTTATCTGATTTACTGGGACTCAGAATGTGAGTAATATTTCAGTAGATGACATTTCATTACCCTGCGGCTGTTTGATATTAAGGATGGGAGGGTAAAATAAACCTCTAGCCATCCTGTTATATTGGAGACAAAGCTGGTAAATTCATTGCTCAGGGACGCAGTGCTGGTAAAACGTGCTGGTTCCTTTTTTATGTGGTTGTGACCCTCCAGAAGCAGCACTGTGACATATTTAGGATGTTGATTCACAGATTAAATATTCTGATGTGTTGTAATCGTCCATGTCTCTCGTGCCAAAGCTACCAGCTTTTATATTTGCTGCCTTCCCCTAACGTAGCGGCGGAGATGGCGAAACAGCGCTTTCGCGTGCGCGGCTGTCGGTGGAAAGAAGAATGCAGCTGTTACACTTGCTAACAAAATAGCAAGCGCGTCTCTTTATCGGTGTTTAATGTTTCCCACTTTAGTAAACAGAATTTGTGTGGCGAAGGTTCAAATCCAGTCTGGAATAATCTATGAAATGAGACATTATTGGAAGCAACAACACACTGGAAGTAAACATTAGATTTGCATTTTTTGCAGGGTCAGGGGTCCTATTGTTTCACAGCATGTGAGTACAGCTCAGTGCAACAGTGTGACTTGTGGCTCTTCTACCTGCATTTAAACTGAAAGTCATTTACAACCACAAAACATAACAAAGGTGCTTTGACTGGGCCACACAGCGTGTACGTGTTTGAGTGCTAGGCCCCATTTTTGTAGCTTGCTGGCTCTAATCCCCCCTGCTTATACATTCCTCCCCACATTATACACATTTCTGTGAGATTTACAATCCGGTCGTTAAGTGATGACGCGACGAATCCTACTTCTGGGCCTAAAGTAGTCTGCGTTTAATATGGCTTTTGTGTTGTTAACATGTTTAATGTTTTGTATTTTCTTCTATTTGATCTCAAAAAGCTCCTAAAACAGTCAGTGATCACTGTTGACCTCCCTCGGCTTTTATTACCACTAATCATTTATTTAAGCTCAGTTTTTAAAACCTTAGGACGTAACTACAGCCCAGCCCATGCAGCAGTACATGAATGACTAACCTCATATTGTGGATGGATTATCTCAGTTGTTCTCCTGGCTGAAGTTTGGTCCTTTTACAGCATCCTGCCATGCGATTACATTTGTTCCTGACCACCGAGAACACTCACGTTAACTTTTATCGAGTGGAAAAAAGTTAGCTTGTTTATATTATGCTAACATAGCTGTGTCGCTAGTGGTCACGTAGCACATCGTTATATACCAGCTAGTCCAACTTCAGTAACCCTACAAACGTCACTGCTGTTTAGTTTTCTGTCTTCATTTATGCTGGAAGTGATAGCAGAGCTGTACGTTTGAATTTGTTTCCAAAACCCCGCAGTCAGGACATGCTATATTGTATTTAGATAGAAGCTAGCGAGCTAACTTCCTGCTAACTTCTAACTCCGTTAAATGTCATAAATTCCGTTTTCATGGATGCCTGGATGTTAAACTCAATTGTTACACCTGGTAGAGCAGAACGCTGATCATTTTATTAAAGATGAAAGACTTTAGACAGTTTTTCAACTCTCAGTAATGCCATAGTGATCGTTTGATATATGGACCTGCAGCGGAGTTTAGGCCCAGACACGGCTAGTGACGTCAGACTGAACGACCGGATAGAAAAGAAAAGCAACGCACAAAACGATGACTCTGCCCCATAAAGGCTGGACGGTTACAGCAGAGACCACGCTGAATCGTAGGAACGACAGCAGAAAGAGCTAATCAAATTCTGTGTCTACGCTGCTGTTACCGTCTAAAAACAAAGACTGGAATGAGAACTGTGTGACTGGAACATTCATTCATGTATTTATTTGTATTACTGGTATGTGACCTAATTTCAAAGATTGTTTTGAAGACGGCCGGGCCTCTTTCAGAAGTTCTGTTGCAGTGAATTCATTCTTCCATTAAGCGAAGTCTAATCCAGACAGTAACTTCGTTTTATCTTTGCATGCAAGTGTTAAGATTTTATGTGGCTAAAACTTCAGTTACAGTAACATTAACCCAGAAACCAGTCCAAACGGGCCTTTGCTCCAAACTGAATCACGCACAAGTCTGAGGTTTCTCTGCCTCCGTCACGTGCACATTGTTCGCAGAGACACGGAGTGATTTACGCACGTAGGAGATGAATGTGAGGAGTACACGGTGAGGAGTGAAACGAGCTCAGGGACAGTCTGACACGGCACGGTCTGAAGGTTCGCTGAGACCTGAGGCGCCTTGTCGTACAAACAGTATCCCTCTTATCTGACCGCTCGTCACTTTCTGATGTAAAAACCTTCACAGTTTCGAATCTGTATCTCTCCCGCTGATAAAAAGACAGACGTCATTGAAGCTGTGTGTTTGGCCTTATTGTCAGCTCGGCTCTGAGGACCTGTGAGCGTAAACAGTCTTGTCCTTGAGCTGCATGCTCACGCACTCTCTTCATCTCACAACAGTTTCTAACATTTCTATATATCCAAAACTTGGGTATGCCCACCAAAAAAATGCACACAGACCGGGCTTTGTCTGTATTACCTGGGGTGAACTCCTGCATTGAAAGCAACAGCACTGACTAGACTGAATGAGCCTTATTGTCATGCTGACTGGCCTTTGGCCCTCAGGTTGATTTGCATGGATCAGAGGAGCCGTGGGACCCCGCTCAGCCAGACTTCTGACAGTGTCGATGCTGCTGCTGCTTTATTCTCCTTTTTAAGTTCCAGAGAAGCTTCCAGACTTAGAATTAAAAGGTGTAAGTGGTGCATCTGAATTCAGGGATTATGAGAAGTGTTGGGTATAGAGCAGCTGTTGGTGGTCCTGAAAGACCCTGCTCTCTAAAACACCTCCAGACTGATTTGACACCAACAGATTTACTCACTTCTCACTTCCTGAGGGCGTGGCTGACACGTGGTCAATCACAGTGTTCTGCTTTTTCCCCCTATTTCAAATATCTGACTGCAGTAGAGATAAAGCTACTCTTTTTCCTTGATTCTTGTTTACGTGATCTTGGGTCCAGCCCAGTAGCCCCTCTTTGACTCAGTGTAAAGCGTGTGCATTGCATAGAGAAGCATCTTCCCACTAAAGAGCTGTTTTTGTGCAGGTTTAGATAAAAAATACCATCAGTTTGTTAAACTTCATCAAAAAAAGAAAGAATCCTACATCTCTGCTAGTTTTCAACAGGTGCCTGTAGCTGTCCCTCCCCACTTTTCCACTCAAAGTGGAAACAGAAGCAGAATATAGTGTGTATAGGCTGCAGGAAGAAGCCTTCATCACTCATCGTTCATATATTACTCAGTGAATTGTCTCAGATGAGACCCTGTCACCCCAAACCTCCTACTGTGTTATTTATTATTTATTATGTTACTGCGGTGCCCATTATGATGTGGTTCCTGCTCAGCTTGGTTCCTTTAGTGTTACTTGTGTGATTAAACTGCGGTGCATTTAAAGTTGTGTTCATAGCTGTAACATGCGATTCAGAAATGAGATCAGTCACGATATTATTTTTGCAAACACTGCAGGGGTAGGGGCTCCACATTAGCTTTTGTCACAGGCTGAAGCTTCAATAAAAGAAAAGTCATATAAAGTCATATTCATATACATATACACACATTCATTTGCCTTTTTGTTACTTTCTGTTAATTTCTAGGGAAGCTAACCAGCTACTTTTTAATGATATCATATTTGCCCTTCTCTCCCTTCTTTCTTTTGGATTTAGTACTAAAGTCAATTAACTTATTTTAGCATATTAGACTATCGCTTTAAATGGCAAGTAACCAAACAAACTGGGACACAATAGCCATGGTTAACTGGGAGCGTTTTTTTTTTCTGTGCTAATACAGTGACCTGGCATGTTCCTCGAGTGGGTTTAAAATCACAAAAGCAACAGAGTGCATGCTCAGTAATCACAATTATTGTTTTATTTTTAAATAAATGCTCATAGACAGCTTTACTACTGTAAAGTACTTACTACTAATTTAAGAAGGCAAGTCAGAAATCAAAGGGTTTCCAGGAGGGGAGCTTCAGACTCTACCAGGAGATGCATTACTGCTGCTAGATTTAGTGTCACGTCAGAAGAGCTCAGAAGAGCTACATATGAAAATACATTTCAGGTGACAAATTGGAGTAATTCGTTTTGTCATAAACGATTAGTATTGTATTGTATTTTGACGGCTTGAACATGTCAGAAAATATGGACCGCTTCCACGTGCTCCATCCCAGGCCTCATATCACTCCTGAGGGTCTTATTTCAAATAATGGGGCCGTAAACAGCCTCACCAAGGTGATGTGCACTGCAGCTAGACAGGCTCTCTTCACATGTCACGCTTCTTCTGTTTCTTGGCGTCAGGACCTGAAAAACATTCTACTGAGGCCAAGCGAGAAATCATTTTAGTCCGGAGACTTTTCCAGCTGTTGTTGAACTGTTGTCAAGACAAACACGACTGTCTCATTAACATTATCTTGGCTGTATTTAGCGTGCAAGCCGTGAAACGGAGCCAATTCTGGCTGGTCCGGGTCGGGATAAAGTCGAGTTAACGAGCGGGGCAGGAAAGGCACCAGAAGGGTTCTGCAATGAAGGGCTTTGCGTGCAACGAAGGCTCAAGAAACATATGAAGACCAGCTGAAGCAAACCTCAAATAACCTCAAACAGCATGCCTACTTATGATGGGTAAGCATGCCTTGTGTGTCACTTCGGGCCAGCCCGTGTGTGTTTATGTGCGCCTCCCAGACCACATTACAAAATCAAATTGAACCAATAAAGACTGTTGGCAGCGGTGAGCACGCAAGACAAGATTGATTGTGTTCATGCAAACTGGCTAAGTAAGACTTCCTGATTGAATCAAGATTAAATACGACTCCCTCCCCGAGTAACAGCGAAATAGTCACGCGGCATTCACGGTGCAACTGAAGAGCAGTTTCGAAAAAGATACATGGATTTGGGGGGAAGAAAAAAAAAAAATAGGTTAATCGTTTCAGAGAAATGATAAGCAAAAGCATGCTTTTCTTGTTTTTTCTCTTTGTTGGTAAAAATCAGGTGGCTTTTTATTAAAGCGGGCTGTTTAATCATTGACTTTTTTTTAAAAAAAAAGCTGGCTTCCTGCGCTGCTCCACAAAGAGGACGCAGTAGCTGTGGTGTTTTTCTGGCAGGTCAGGTTGGGGGGAGTGCAAAAAGCTTCCCAAATACCCAAACAAAAGGCTCTGTCTGTGAAGCAGAGAGCGTTTGAATCCATCTGCACAGAGCTGAACAGGCCTGCTGGCAAGGGAATACTTCAGGGGAAGGGCACCCGTCTACTTTATGACTGTGCTGACGTCAATGGCATAATTCAAATACTTGCAGAGTGCATGCTTCCAGCTTTCTGAACCTGCTCTCTCTCTCTCTCGCTCTCTGTGGCGGGCTGCAGATAAAACCCGAAGCGGAACAGGACTCCGGTAAAACAGAACATCCAAACAACAACTGGAGCGGAGTCACGGCTGCGCTCAAACAGCATCAAACCACATGGTGTTCATTTACTCGGCCTTCAATGCTCACAAAGCCAAAAGTGACAGATTGATACATCTTTAGAAATGAAATGTAAATTTGTTCACGGAGAGCGTAATATTACTTCAAAGGAGACTTTTGAAACTTTAATTGGTTTGAGGGGAAAATAAATCCTATTAGGGAGAACTGCAAGTGTTTTTGTACGGTTTTTATAGGTTAAAGAGGAAGAAGAAAAGAAAACTGAAATCAATTAAACCCCTTTCTATGAAGGATGTTTGTCTTTTACCGAAAGAGGGAAGTGACACCGCTTTTTGTGTGAAGTGGTGTATGTATGTGACGTACAGCAGGCCTACAGCCACTATATATGCGCTGTAAAATAAGGTAATGAAACAAGGACAAAAAAACAAACAAAAGAGTAGCATTCAAACCAATTAAGGTGTAAACGAGGAAAAAGGTTGAAATATTTATGGCTCCTGACTAACTTAATGACACTTGTGAAGACTCAGACTGTTTGCCAGATGTTTAAGGATTGTTTTTCAGAGTTTTAATGACATCATGGCTTGTATTGTTAGATAAGTGAGGATGACATAACTGAACGGGGGGCCGGGATGATGACCACAGACAGACTGAAAACCCCACAAAACAAAACAATCCAAAATGTGAAATCCTCCTCAAAAGTCCCGCGAGTTGAATCCAGCACAGGATCTTTGCTGCGAGTCAAATTTCCTCTCTAATCAAAATAAAAGGAAAAGAATAAAAATGGGAATTTAACAGCAATGTAACGTCACGCTTTAAAATAGAAGCTCAAAGCTAATCCCAAAATCCAGTAATGACCATCCCCTTGAATCTAATAGCTAACTGCACATAACATTACTTTACATGGCTTCTATTTCATTATGTGGTGCTTCCTGTGCAGCAATGCAACTTCTCTGACAGGAAGGATATTTTTGGGGGGCTTGCAGCGTAGGTAGACAGGAAGTTGAGTTACATCAATGACTTTTTTAATCTCTACTATGTATAAAACTCGAGCGTTAGCAATTTGTGGCCTTTGCTTTTCTGGTTGGTGTCGAGTTTGTTCATCCAGTCTTACTGCAAGGACTGGAAATCATCCGTCTGTTTACAACTAGGAAACTGCAACCTAACTGCAACCTGGCAGATCTGCCGTTTTTAAGCCAAGAAAGTTAAAACACCGCAATGAAATATTAACAAAATCAAGAATTAAACTACGCACACTAAGAAGGAGAATCAAACCTAAAATAGGCCTCGTGTAGAAGAATACACACTCATAAACATACAGTCAAGTGGGTCTTTTCCTAAAACTGAGCTCTGGATCTCCCTTGGCTGGGAGCCCCGTGAACCCAGCGCCAGCGTGTATAGAGAGCTTTGAGTAGGGTAAATACTTGGCACAGCAGCTTGTTTATGACACTGGAGACTTGTAAAGTGGAGACCAGGCCCGGCCACATTTTAACACTGGGATTACTTGCAATTAAACCATGAGCTCACCACCACAACAGAAGCCTGTGTCAGGCTTTTAAAATGTATTTGCAGCTACAGAGTGAATACAAAGTGATTACTAGTGTTTGTTTTAATTTTTTTTTTTTTTAACTGTCCAGTAAGCTATTAATAACTAGAAAGCGGTGCCACTTATTCTGTGTCAGTCACTGTGTGTGGAAACCTCTTTAACCCTCTTAGGTCACTTGACTGATACTCGAGAGTCCGTGAGTTGGAGGATGGTGAAATGTGACCTAAGGCTGGAAAAGGCATCAGTGGGTACCTTTCCATAGCTTATATGCAATAACATAACTGTTGACACACAAAAACAACCCAAGCAAGGTCCATTTATAGACACGTACGATGCTTTAAATTAAAACATTTGGTACTTTACGAGTTGATTAACTTGATTTGTGTTGTATTTGCTTTTGTTCAGAAGATATGAAACAACCCTACAGAATAGTCACCAAACTTTAGTTTTATAAACTCACACATATAGCACATGGCATTATTTTCTTTCAGCAATTGCTTCCATATCTCAGCCGTTACCGGTTTTATTCATGAGCACTGATTCATCTGTTGCTGTCTGTTCCGAGGCAGCGCAGTGGCTAACACTGTCGCCTCGCGGTAGGAAGGACCTGGAAGATCCCTGTGGCTGTGTGGGTTCTCTCCAGGTACTCCCGCTTCCTCCCACACTCCAAAGTCTTGCACGTTAGGTTAACTGGTAGTCATAAATTGACCCTACCATACGACCTGGGACCTGTTCAGAGAGTACCACGTCTCTCGCCCCACGACATGGGATAGGCTCCCACTACCCTGAACTGGATAAGACGTAAATGGATGGATGGAAGGGCTTTTCCTTTCAAAAACGAAAAAGAACAAAAGTTTATCGTTTGAGCGCACCTGGAAGAAACTGAAACCAGTAACTTGAGCTAGTTCTCCACACAACTCTAAAACCCACTTCTCTATTTGTGCAGACATAAACAAACTGGCTAGCTCAGAGTGGATGCTTTAGAGTGGATGGTGCTACAATACAAGCTTTTCCTAGTAAACAATTTACACACTGGGGAAGTCGCTGCACGCCAGGACAGTTTTAGTGGAGCAACCTCACTGAACAAAGCACAACAGAGCATTTTATTTACTTCCTTATCTCACAATGAGAGGCAAGCTCTGGTCCTCAGGGGTCAGCCAGCCATTTTTCAAAAACCTTTGGGTTTTATGTCCATTTCAGCAACAAAAATGCATACTGAGTCGATAAAGGCCCACTTAGCAGTACTGGTTTAAAAAAAACAAAACAAAAAAAAGGCAGTGATTAAAAGATTGAAATTGGCTTTTGGCGTTGGTTTAAAATTAACTGAGAAGTTAAAGAAATTTTCTCTATGCAGGAAAAACAGTGACAGCAAAAGTCTGTCGCCACTGATAAAAGTCTCCCAGACAAACAGCAACATCATCCTAGAGGTCAAAGCCACACAAAGCACAGCAGCGTCAGAGTCATGAAAGACTCTTTCCATCGAACTGAGGTAACGAATTAAGCTGTTATGCAACAAAATTCCAGTGTAGAAAACATCCCACCCTACCTTTCTTTCTCTTTCCCCATTTACGTATCTCTGACAGTCTCAGCAACAGCCAACCCATCAATCACCCACTACAAAGAAAACACAGAGAACCAAATTCCTGGAAGGGAGCAGACGACAGAAAAGCACTTCATTTTAAGGTGAAAATCAGAGCTGGGCTGTCAGGATACGGAAGAATTAATGCAACTGTCCTGCAACTACAAAGGAAGAAATCGGTATACGAGTGATCTCAGTCGACGTACATCTGCAGACAGAAACACTAAAAATTCCCTCAATTATTTTTTCTGTCTGGGAGTGGTTATCATTCCTTCGTGTTTGCAGTGGCACACCTTCTACCAAACAGAAGATCTTCTGTTAGGCTACAGTCCACAAATTATTTTTGGAAGGAATTTAACGGACAATTTCCTGTAGGGCATCGAGGTTGGACGAGTACGACATTTGTTAATCAGCGAAAAATATCCAAATAAAATGTGACTGCCAGCTCTTCGATGTGAAGAATCACCATGCAATGGGTCAGCATGGCGATAAGATCAGCTGAAGAGTCTGTCTGGATGGAGACCTCTAATGCAGTTAGTGAAACAGCTGTTTCAGGCAGATCATTTGTTTACTTTGGGGAAGATATTAAAAATATCGAAATGTGGTTTCCTGGAAAGCTGCGCGGAGACTCCTCTCAGCTGAAAGTATAATTGGAATTATACTTTAAGACCATAATGTGATCGAAATTGACTGTTAATAACAACTGAAAGCTTGTAAGTATGTAAACAGGAAATCAATCAAGCACGGCGAGCTGTAGTTAACTTCCAACTCTATGACTCGAGGGGAAAAATAACATGTTAATCTTACATATTAGCCCGAGTATTCCCAAAGGGCACCTCGGCATGTAAACATCCAGATTCCTGTTTGCTGCAGAGGCAGGCAAGGTGACATAACAGATGCACAAACAATGAGAGGTGGCCTCTGGTGTGAAGCAGAGGCCGCCTGAAGTGTACAACTGCCATTGTGCAGCATTTTCCATTATGTTGCTTTTAACAAAACCATCAGACTCTAATGACAAAAATGCAACTTTACCCAACAGAGCATGGGTGCTGCAGGTTAAATGTCTCAGTCTTAGTTAGTCTGTTTGCTTTAATGAGTGATTTTGGTAATTTAAACAAGTTAGGCCTCACTCACACAAACTTAGAGAGTGGTCAGAGAGTTGGACAGCTTTCAAAAGTTTTATTTTTTAGGGGGTTCCTGATCTTTGGTCTCTAGGCTTGGGTGACTGGAGCTTTGGAAACTGATTTTAATAATTTAATAATTTTTTTTCTTTTATTGATGTGCTTACAAGTATGGGGAAATTACACAAAAAAGTGAAATAAACCTGGTGTGGACACGCATACAAAAACCTCCTCAGAAGAAAAAAGCACCACTTCAGGTTGGTCTCCATAACAAGTACAAACAAGTTTCTTTTATCTCGACTGGCATACTGGTGATACGGTCTAAGTTGTGAGTAAGAGGACTCGTATTACAGCAACCTTACGCATTCACAGACAAACGCTTACTGTAGCCTGCACGATACATGAGAGGCCCCGGCAGAAAATATTATTGATGACGTCACTTTGTCTCCAAGAGTCAGATCGCATAAACAACGGTAAGATCTGAGCTGAGCAGGAGAGCAGGCGGTTTGGCGGAGGGTCGTGATATTCCGCATCTCCTCTCTGAGAGTAAACATACAGCTACCCACATCAGTCACAAAGTGTGCACACAGTCGCACATACACACACAGCGTTGGCAGGCTCATCTAAAGCATAAACACAGGTACACACACAAATTCACCTGGTGAGGCAAACACGGGTTCAGTAATATGCCTGTGTGGGTTCTCAGTCATCCAGGTTATGATAAACTAAGGAGCGACTGGACTTCTTCAAGTTTCCCAAAGACGTTTCAACTCTTATCTAAGAAGCTTCTTCAGTTCTAAGACCAAATGTTGCAGAGTCCCAGGTATTTGTCCCTTAAGAGGGTCGTTAACCAACTATTGATCAAGGTGCAACAGTAAACACACACACGG
The DNA here is from genome assembly GCF_000239375.1 of Pundamilia nyererei. NCBI lineage: Eukaryota > Metazoa > Chordata > Actinopteri > Cichliformes > Cichlidae > Pundamilia > Pundamilia nyererei. Next base: position 1,058,933 of record NW_005187451.1, read on the forward strand.
TGGGACGTGCCTTTTTCAGTGTAGCCAAGGTTTGTGTACACATTACATTTCAAAGTAGTGAGCCAGTGTTATTGGCAGAGAACAGCATCAGGAGGACAGTTTGATGGCTGTTGCGGTTTCACAGTGGGCCGGGGTTCCCGCTCTTCTTCTGAATGCCAGTCATGTTTCCAGGGTCTGTGTGTGACACATAGTGGAGAGGATGATAGAAATGTTTGGACAGGCTGTGTGGCTGACCCGAAGGATTATGATAGATGGAAATAAAGGGAAAGTCGCCAAGACTCTTGCCATCTCTTTTTCTCTCTCCGGCATGCGCTGCAGTCCACTGCGCATTCATTTTGCCGGTTCAAGACTAATGAAAAACATCCTCCTATTAAAAGGCAAAACAATGTAATACTGTAAGGCTGTCTTTCACTGCCTTCTGGAACAGCCTTGATTGGCAAGATAACGCTGTAATTTCATCAAAAGTCTCAGACAAATGCACTTAGTTTTATTAGTTTTAATTACAGAAGTTTCTTAGTAAAGTACATTTTTGGATTAAAAAAAAACAACTTTATTAACATTATGAAATGTCAAAATCAAATCTTACATGAAAAGAAAGTCAACTCTGAAACCTGCAGAGATGCAAACATATATTTGCACAAACAGGCTTTACATAGAGTCCAAGTTTGCATGAACATTTGTGTCTGCCATTTACTGCTACACAGAAGTTCTGAATATCAAATAAAAGACTGTAGTAATCTTCTCTTGACCACAACTACGCTGCAATCTTTGCATTTGGGTTTAAAAAAAAATTACAGTCCTGACCACACGTCGCTGCAAGCGGATGATGTAAGCGACTGCCGAAGGTTGATCGGTAGATGAATGGGCCAGAATAGAGCCTAAAGTGATAGAGGAGTTCACCGGGAACGGGAGAACCGCAAAAAAATTCATAGACAAAGAAATAAATCACGAAAAGCACAGAAAGTGGTCGCACTCGTTTTCACTTCATCTTTGTACAGAGTTTTTTAATCTCGTTCTCCTGCGCAGCGGACTCAGTGACCAACAACACGAGTAATGACAGTTTGGACACCTCAGTCTACATCATTAAACATGTGCTTTGACAGCCATTAGAATACTTTGTATAGACCCTCCCAAACTTTGAATGCAAACTCAGTCATCTTGTTCATCTTTCAGTAAAGTGCTAAAACTAGCATCCCACGTAATCACAGTGAACTAAGGATGCGCCTAAGATCAAAAGAAGCTAACAGCTAAATTGCTAAATGCGAAATTCAAGGCTTCAAAATCTACAATGGTTGACACTGGTTTGACAACTGGTCACAGCAGATGGCCCCGCCCCTCACTGAGCCTGGTTCTGCCAGAGGTTTCTTCCTGTCACAAGGGAGTTTTTCCTTCCCACTGTCACCGAGTGATTGCTCATAGGGGAGTGTTTGACTGTTGGGGTTTTCTATCAAACATTGAAGGGTCTTTACCTTACAACACAAAGGGCCTTGGGGTATTTGATGTTATATAAATAAAACTGAATTCAACTGAATTATGGTAGCTTTATCTTGTAGATACAATCTATGTCGACACCTTAAACACCACCATTTTACTTTTGCAGCTGTATGAACATGTCAGCTCAGCTTTTGCTTTTAGCACACAGTAGTTGGACATCACCAAAGTAATTTTTTGACCAGAAAACATACTCAAAGTCAGTCTTTTTTTTTTTTCAGGATTATTCAAATCAGATTTATTGAAGATCCCAAAATGCGACATGCAATTTAGTGCAATGACTATTTCATATTACTGGGAAATAAATCCATCAAGTACTGCTCGGGTGTGTACCACATCAGAATTTGGCATGACAACAGCCAGCTTTTATCTCAAAGTGAAGTGATGGGAACTTGCAACAAAAGAACAGTGTGTCCATGACGCTGTGGCACAAGATGGTCCAGTTTTATTAACCACAGTTAAAAGCAGCAATGTAAAATCCCTTCTTTGCATAATCGGACGTTACAAAGACCTGCACTCTTTAACTTTTGCTCTTTTTAAATCTGCCTTTAAAGCATAAAGTTAACAGAATTAAGTCAAGCATCAGTTATGTTAGTCATATGCATTTAGTGAACTAAAAAACTGATTTTCAGAGGTCAGTTCTTCAAGCATGGGATGTGCTGTTACTCTTACTCACCGTTTAGTGCAATCTGCTGCAGTCGCATTAGTCCTGCTCTTTGCAGCAATGTCCCTTGGAGACGTTAACTGAGGACACAGCTGCGAATGGATCATTGTCTTGATTTAAAACTCTAATTCGTGAGAGGGAACACACCACACGCAAGCGTCCATTTGGGTATAAACATACAAGGGTGTCTTCATTTAATGGACAGCTGAAGAGGATAATACATGACCCTGGGTCAAGCGCCCCCGAAAACACAAAGCCCTTAATGAGCATCACACTGTCCCCTTTCCACACGAGGTGCAGTTTTCACCACAATAAACACACCTGCTTTCAATCGAATGATATTCGGGGGAAATAAACTGTTTGGAGGAGGCATTCATCATCGGTTTGGGAGAATTTTTTGGTTAGATCCAAAAAATGACGCAAGCCTCGCTGCCATGTGTCACGCATACACATTTAAAATGCAAGAAAAGACATGTCATGTAGCAGTTAGATGGTATTTTGCCCCTTGCTCAGGGACATCTGTTTGTAAAAATTACATGAAAGATTTCATTTGAATCTACAGCAACCATTTTTTTTCTCCACAAAGTCTGCACAGGTTACTCTGCATGCTCCACTGTCAATGAAAACAGTTTAAAGGGAAAATTATGGTTCCCTGGTGGTAGCATGTTGGCAGTCCATGGACAGCCTGTCTACCTGCAGAGCACAGTGCAGCCGGTCTGTGGGTTACTCTTCGTTGTGCTGTTGTTGGCCCATCAGCCAGCTGCAGACAAGAGTGAAGTTATAAAGTAAAAAGAGCCAAAGTAAATCTGAGTGCTAAAACCAATGAAATGTGTCCACTTGAGCCACTGTCACTACTGGCTTAGAAAAGCAAAGTAGCAATTCTTGAGTAACATGAACTTGAGTAACATGAATCAGTGGATGACGTCTGTGCAGATGTTATATATTTTATTAGGATTTGAGAGACTGATTTTGCACAATGTATGTGATTCTTTTGCAAAATGATCAAACTTGCAATTTGAAAAATGTAAAGCTGTTGCAGGGATCCTACCTGCTGTGTGTTGCAGCTGAATATTCATTTTGCTTGTTTGTTTGTTTGTTTTTGGGCCATCTAAAAATAAATATCAAATAGAATTTAAGCCAAGTAAAATATCTTTAGTATAGTGTCATCACTACAGAATCCACAATATACTTTGACAGTATATTAAAAGGGAAACTATGTTATGTAACCCAAAACTCAAGTGGTCTGATTTTCATCAGAACGGAATGTAATTGAAATCTTATTTGTCACATTTAACCCTCCCACTTTATTTGTTCTGGGTTGAACAATAATAACAGTAAAGAGTTACAAAATAAAGAAACTTTATTTTTTCTTCTTACATAATATGTGTTTCAATATGTGTTTCAAACCATATAAACTATTATTTTTCTCCCACCAAAGGGAGGGAGTATGTAATCAGTTCAGCTTGTGTTTTTGTTAGCAGTCTAAAAATTACCACAAAAAAGTACCACAAATTTAGTGGTAGAGGCCAATAATAGGTAGAGCTGATTTCATTTAGGTGAAAATCAGGTCAAGGTCACACCAAATGTGAAAATCAAAAAAAGCTTACCATATTTTCCGCACTATAAGGAGCACTTAAAATCTTTAAATGTTCACAAAAATCGTCAGTGTGCTTACCTGTCTCGAACTGATTTTATGTGCTACACGCTCAAAAATCTGTCAAAAAATGTTTTAGTACGACTTTGGTAGCTACGAAGCCGCACCGGATTGTTGGAGCATTACGCTGCCGTAGTCAAGAGCCTCGTGGAGGAATCCGGGTCCAAACTCCGCTTCAGGTCCCAAAGTTAAACGAACACTGCAGCATCACTGAGAGTTAAAAACTGTCTAAATTCTTTCATCTTTAATAAAATGATCAGCGTGGCTGCTTTACCAGGTGTAACAATTAAGTTTAATATCCAGGCATCCATGAAAACAGAATTTATTAAATTTAACGGAGTTAGAAGTTAGCAGGAAGTTAGCTCGCTAGTTTCCGCCTAAACATGATACAGCAAGTTCTGACTGAGAGATTTCTAACAAATTCAAACGTACAGCTCTGCTATCACTTCCAACATAAATGAAGACAGAAAACTAAACAACAGTGATGTTTGTAGGGTTACTGAAGTTGGGCTAGCTGGTATATAATGATGTGCTACGTGATTGCTAGCGACACAGCTATGTTAGCATAGCATAAACACACGCTAACTTTTTTCCACTTGATAAAAGTTAACATGAGGGTTCCCGATGGTTAGGGACAAATGCAATCGCATGGCAGGATGCTGTAAACAGACCAAACTTCAGTCAGGAGAACAACTGAGATAATCCATCCACAATACAAGGTTAGTCATTAATATACAACAACATGGGAATAGAGCAGCTGCAAGAGAATTCAGCATTAATGAATCGATGAGTAAAGTTTTGATTTATCTGTTTTGTTTTGCTTAATGCGCCTTATGGTCCGAAAGATACGGTATATGGTTTGTCTTTAAACTTCACAACATACTAGACCTCGGTTACATGAGTACCTAGGCTGGGTAGGTATTTGACCTTGACCTTGATTGTTAGCACCCAAGGTCAAAATGAACCTTAAAAGGAATGATGTGGAATAAGGAGGAATATTGATGGGGAAACAACCTGCTTCACTGCTGGAGCTGGCACTGACACAGGTCATCTATTGTAATAATCAGACTGAGCTGTTATTAAAAGCTCTACAATAACACCCTTAACTCAATATAACAGGTATATAATGATGGTACCATTTTTGCAAGAGGTAGTAGATAAGTTTACTGTATTGTTACTTCTTGCTTCTTCAAACGGACATTGCTGGGACATTTTCATTTTACTGTTTGCAAAGTCGGATCCATTACGGCGTCAAAGAAAATCTAAGTCAATAAATATTTCTGAGTCCTGATTTCAGCCATGGCTAGCACTAAGAGCATTAGACACGATAAGCGTCAATAGAGACACATATTGTACACGCACACATACAAACATACTGCCAGACATTAAGAACTAGTTCACGGGTAAAATACACATTCCAGAGTAAAGCAAACATCGCATGTCTGTATTTTTCTCAGAGCGAGAGAGAGACTGAGGGCAAACAGTGTTATCTGCCATAGCTAAGAACAGACTCTTCTCTCTATAATTCCTTCTCTCAATATAAAAAAGCAGTTTCTGTGACCAGCAGAACACCTTGTACAACCCAACACAACATGCCCCACTTAACATTTAAGCTGTTTAAACTGGGGCTCTTAAGTGTTTACACAGGTACCAAAAAGAAAAATCACTGTTAATGTTTGCTTGGCCACATCGTACACATTTTGTACAATACTGCATGTGCTGATTTGTACGTCTGATGGTCAGTTAGTCATAAAAGAGAACCCTGAATGCACCTTTTTTTCCTCATTCATTATTCAGTGTAATTTAACGTGATGTCATATCTGAACACTCATTATGCCGTTTGTGACGTTAATTGCTCTCTACACAATGAAGCAATATTTGAGCATGCGTACTATGCAGAAGTGCTAATATGTACACCCTATTGAGAGTTAAATATGTTTTTCTTTGAGAGGTGAAACTTGCACAAGAAACTTTTGACAAACGCTGAATTGTATAAAGGTAAACTTAAGAACTACACAGTAAGTCCACAAAAAGAAACACTAGAGACAGTAGAATGATTTCTTTGTGGCAATTAAGTAGGCCTAAAACGAAAAAATACAGCAGTGGTTTTCCCCTTTGACTAAAATAAGATAAATTTCCCTCAGGACAATTGTTAAAGTGCTACAGAAGTAACTTGATCGGAGTAACATAATCAGAATACTTTTTTTTTTTTTTAAGTTTTTTTAAGATGCTACTAGCGCTGTAAGGCTAATGCAGTACTCAGACCTTTTTCTCTCCTAAACCATTTTCAGGGAGATGAATCGTTGCTTCAGACTGTTGTTTGTCTAAGTTACCAGTATAGTGAACATTATTCAAACTAGTAACTTAGCAGCAGATTTTAGGGACTAGCTCGCTAATCTAACTAGCTGGCAGCTAGCTAAGCAGCTAGCTAGGTAGCAGGCTTTATAAAAAGAGTTGTGAGATTGTCTTTTCTGAATTTAAATAAGCAACATTCAACCCTAGCAGCAGTTTTCAGTGCTGCTTAGAAGCACCAACCCTAAAGTATGCATGTCAAAAATCTCTGAAAGAAGTGCTACATGCTAATGCTTTTACTGTGTTTTGCATATCAATTTAGGGCGTTGCAACGGTGATAATCTGAAACAAACAAACAATAAAAATCCTAATTTCAAAAGATTCTCTTCAATATCAAAACCTGTTGTGAAGACCCAGCCTTAAAGGCTCACCTGTGAAACCAGTTAGTAAAGCCCTGAATGAGCTGTGACTGGGGTAATGTGTTATAAGTGTTTTCATGCTGAGGACCGTGACGCAGGTCAAGCCCTGTCTGCTCTTTGTCTCATTGTCACGCCAAAGGAACTCATTTGTCCCCGCAGAAAGATGAATGAAGTGTTAAAGAAAAAGAGCTTGTGGGTGGCGTCTGAACACCTGGGGGTGAGCGTGTGTTTGTTTCCTGCTGTGTGTCTAAGGAAGTTGCTGTCGTCCTACGGGCCTGTTTCCTCATTAATGTCATAATCCTGACCAGTGTAGACTTCCTTCCACGGATAGAAAGTTGTCTGCGTGACAAACACACACAGACACACTCACTTGATTCACAGTCACTCATATAATAGTCATACCTTTGTTTTGCATGCATTTACAGTTTCTATTATGTCATCTGTGCACATACATCCAAGCAGACTGTCTGCACCTGCCAACTTTGATGCAATTCAAATGCATCCACTGAAGTCCTTACCCTGCCTCTCATCCAACACAGTGTGTGTGTGTGTGTGTGTGTGTGTGTGTGTGTGTGTGTGTGTGTGTGTGTGTGTGTGTGTGTGGGTGCTTTTACTATCAGAGTGTCTAAGAAGTTTGGGAACATTGAAGTTGAAGATAACTTTATATAAAGTAGTTTAATTATGACTAAGTTATGAGTGGTGTGAAAACTGTATTAAAACAGTTTCCATACAACTGTTGGCTACAGTTTCCCTTTGTTATTAACAGTGAAACTACTTATCAATACTATATTATTACTTTGTTATGCTGGAAAGCTGTTGCTGTTTTCTGAGTCATGCGAAGGGCTTAAAAAGAAATCGATATGATTATGAATATAATTGAAAAACAGCACCCTATCTTTATTGCATGAACCACAGGACTTGCAGAATGAATATGAGCCATGATTTACAT
>NW_005187451.1:1066491-1073124 GCF_000239375.1 Pundamilia nyererei
TTTACATAATCTGTGTTGAACTTTAAAAGCTGTTGCAATAGTTCGTTCAGATATTGTCAGTGGCAGTTGCCTGCATGCTGGTGGAGATGTGCCGCAACACACACCAGCAAATACACACACTGCCTGCATAGGTCTTTTGCAGAAGAGCCTTCCTAGGAATGAAACAACTCTGCCTGGACACATGAAGCACTTAAACAATTAAAATTCCAATATTGTTGCTTCAGAGTTTGACACACAGCAGACCAGCCAGACTCTTGTATAACAGTGTTTGGGTATGATTTGTTTTGGGAGCAGTTGGGAAGTAGTAAAGAGGGCAGGTGAAACAAGGGGCAAAAGTATAAACAGCCATTAGCCTCTATCAAGCAGGGAAATGCGACCGAGAATATGTGTTGCTCAATGCTTGGATACTTCTTGGAGAAAGCAGACGTAAAAGACGTCACTACCACAGCAACGGTCGGTGTTGTGGACGTGCGCAGCAGAGTGTGAGCTGAGAAACAGTTGATAGGCTGGTGGATACTGTATCTGCAGCACTTAGGCATGCTTGCTCAGCCATCATATCCCTCAGTGAACTACATATCTGGACCGTGACACTTTTCCAGCATTACTGCACAAACTAAAAGATGGTTTGTAGTTCTTGGAGCAGGGGTGGGGGAACTCTAGGCCTCGAGGGCCGGTGTCCTGCAGGTTTTAGATGTATCCTTAACCCAACACAGCTGATTTAAATGACCTTGTCAACATGTCTTGAAGTTCTCCAGAGGCCTGATGATGAACTCATCATTTAATTCAGGTGTGTTGACCCAGGGTGAGATCTAAAACCTGTAGGCTCTTGATGCCTGGAGTTCCCCACCCCTGTCTTAGAGACTTATTTCATCGCCCGAAACCAGTAACTTTTTGATATATTTCAAAAAAGCCCCAGTATTAGAAGCAGCAGGCAATGCAGCCCAACACGGCCTAATCTGGCTAATCTTTCTGGTAAACACAGGGTTTTGTATCATTTTTGCGTACGCATGTAGGTTCGTGAGATAAGCACACTTGTCACACTAGCAGATCTTCATTTGTGCTGTAGGCCTGCATCAGTGAGAAGGTCAAGACTCACTCGTTCCTACTAGAGACTCTAGTTTTAACTGGGCCTGTTAACATGACGACCTATGTGTGTTTGTGTGTACAGTAAATGAAAAGTGCTCACAAAACAGTGCTACTGCACACACAGCAGCTGCAAGAAGATGCAAATATATGCATAAAACAAAAGTGATCACCATATGATGTCATGCATGTTTCTACCAACAACAAACCGACAGCATGTAGTCCCTCAAGGAAAACTGCTCTTTTGATGGAAGTTACTGAAGGAGGGACCAGATGAAACCCTAATGACCTATATTTTTGTAAAGTATATCTTTGTTAACCAGTTTTTGACGCAGTTCTTCACAAAAACTGCCCATACTGCAGAACCAAGTTCAAAGGTTTTCTTGATAAATGGCTCTTATACCAGGATACTTCTTTAGTCTAAAGTTTGGTCAGGGTCTAGGCTGTCTTTGGTCACATGCTACCACTCTAAATTAATATCAGCTGAGGTTTATGTGTATGTGTGATTATTTGTGCCATGCTCACGAGTGTCTGTACATATCTGAGGAAGAAGTGAAACATCTACGAGACATCCAAGCATGTTTCCATGTAAACAGTCATTAGCACCATAATTACCTTTGCCATCATCAATCAAAACTGTCATTTATGAGTAAGTACACAGACTATGCTTTTTATTTTTAGCTGAGAAAGCAATTCCACACATAAAAATATTCTTTTACTTAAAGTCTGATAGATAATTGTGTGTGATTTTCAGCGAGTGGTGTGTCTGTCTGGTTTGCTATGGCTCCATCGACTCCTGTTTGTTACTATAGCTGCAGTGGCCCAGTTTAAATTCCTTTAGATTCCTTTTCACATAGATGTAAATACAAGTAATAAATAAGACAGTAATGACTGCTTGACTCAGAAAGAATTCATGTTGTTTCTGTGTTGGGTTTCTTCTTTCTTGTCTCATATTTTCTCAGGGTCCTTCTTGCTTATTCTTCCTCCCTTTTCAAGACAACCCTTATCTCTCCTGTCCTCATCACTCCTCATCACTCCTCCTCCTGTCCTGTCTCTCCTGTCCTCCTCTCTGTGACCTCCTCTGTGCATTCCCGCACACACCGGGCCACTGTCTGAATCAGGGAGTGCATGGTTGTTGAAAGCCTGCATTAAATAACATTTATAAAGAGACTGATATGGTAGTCCTACTTCAAGGCCCTTTGCTCTACTTTCTGCTGCACACAGAGAGGCTTAAACAAATAATTTCATGTATGGTTCTGTTAGTCATCATGATTGGTAGTTTCTGTTTGCCAGTATAAAAAGGACTTTGATAGCACTTTTTGGATTGACCAATACTCAGAACACCAGCGTCACTGTTCACAGTTTGACTGTTTGGCATTGCCATAGACTGAGAGGGTGTTGACATTAAAGGTGTTGGAGTCCCTGCTCCTTTAAGCTTGTCTTGATGCACGCTCAATCATCCAGGTAAGTAAATCCCAAAAGGTTGATTCTGTTCATCGGGACGTTTTCATCATCAGGTGACGTCTTCAGTCTCAGCTGATTGCAGGTTTCTCCAATCTTATAAACAGGACATTTGGACAATGACTGGAACCACCCACTGAATGAACAATGGGCTGTGAGCTCAGTTCCTTCATCATTAATATGCATATTGTCGTGACCATTGATCAACAACTACTGATCAATAACGCTGAGTCCCATTCACAGAGAGTTGGGGAATGGCTGCAATCACAGCATTGTAAGATGGTGACAGATGCACCCTTAGGCGCCCTCCTCGATTCAGAGATGGTCCTTCCCTTTTCACGTAAATGGCCTCCTTGACTCTGCGCTCAAACCAGCGCTCCTCCCTGTCCAGGATGTGGACATCCTCATCACTGAAAGAGTGCCCACTGGCCTGTAGATGTAAACAGACCTGGCCAAACCAGGGTTCATGCTCATGTTGTGCCATCCGCTTCGCTAGAGGTTGTTTGGTTTCCCCGATGTATAAATCCTGGCACTTAACAGCATACACTATGTTACTCTGTTTGTGTCGGGGGACCCGATCCTTAGGGTGGACCAGTTTTTGGCGTTTTTGGTGTTTAAAAGCCACAGAGACCCGGTGTTTAGAAATAATGCGTCTCAACTGCTCCGATACTCCTGACACGTACAGGATCACCAAGGTTTTCGCTTAGGCAGCTGAACCCGAGCTGAGACTGAAGAAGTCACTTGGATGAGTGACGAATTGTTTCTCCCACTGAAAACGTCCAGAATCAGAACAGAATCAACCTTTTGGGACTTTCAAGCTTGGCAGATATTTGCAGCTGCCCACATGGACGAGCCAAATGCCTCCTGGAGAAATGTAAGTACAACTGGGCTTTGAAATCTAAGAACAGTGTATAAACAGACAAGCACGGTGGTGGCAGCACCATGCCCTGGTCTGCTTTGCTGCCAGTGTTACTGCTACATTATGCAAATTGGATGGAATAATGAAGGACGCTGACCTCCAAATTCTGCAATTACACCTGAAATCAACAGGTAGATGGTTGAAAATCGGACACAACTGGGTATTCCAAGAGGGGAGTGATCCCAAACACATAAAAACTGGTTTTGGGAGGGATAAAGCAGGTTAACATTCCGATTTTGGAATTGTCTTTCCAAAGCCCTAACCTCAACCCTAATGAAAATGTGTTGACTTTGCCAGGAGCTCTACCAATTCTGCCAAAAAGAGTGATCAAATACTCAGCCAGAATTATACCAAACACTTGTTGACTGTTATCAGAAGTGTCTAGTTCTTGCTAAGGGTCATTTTGCCAAATGTTTGTGGGGCTCTATGTACATTTGACCACGTTTGTATAATTTTGAACCTGTGCAGATTAAACACAATCCAAAATAAATTCAAACTTGTGAAACCAACTTGTGAACTCTGTTTTTAAAGTCGCTAAAGGTGTATGCTGTACAATCATTCCAGCCTGGAAAAAGAACAGTTCAACGAAACATTAAAAGCAATGCCAGTCATGCCCATGACGGTGTATTTAAACTTCTGATTGCAACTGTAAAAATCCACAATAATTATCTGTTCTACGGCTGATCCTGCTTGTTGAGGCAGATTGTATTTACAAACATGTACGATCTGGCACATTTAAAGGTTTTAAATCTGAGCAGCAAATGAATTTATGTAAACCTCTCAGGAGTGCTTGTCTCCATTATGAATCCTGCGTACAAACAAAGCTTTGATGACCAAATATAGCAGCAGCATTATCTTGATCCACCATTGTGTTTTTATAGCAAGCTTTTCCTTAAGACACAGCTAAGAATTTCCTGGTTATAAACAAAGAGAAAGTTCTCCAAATATGGACAGTGCCATACACAACAAATATCTGTGCACTGGTTTCTGTTTGCAAAATTGTTGTTTACTTTTTTCCACCCATCCTGATTCGGGCCACGCAAGCGCGTTCGCTATCGTCACTCAAACTTGGTGTACAAAGTTCACCAAACAGCTGCTTTTGGGGAAAAGTCATGGGAGGCCCCTGTCCGCTTTATAAGAAAGCACTTACACAATGGAAAAGCACATTACGATTTAAAAGTCATCTCAATGACACCTTTCCACACTGCTAATCGGCCAAACTGAGACACAAGCGGTGTGTATGCGACTAAGGTCTGGGGAGTTCACGAGCCCTTTGCCTCACATATATCCTGTATGACAGCATTTCATCACAGAGGTCGGCTTGACGAGGAAATCAGGTCATACCTCCGCGAGGTTCTCACAGCTAAGTGCGTTACTAATGGGATATAATATTTCCTGACTCTGTTATGACACCATAACACACGACAGCTGCTTTGGGTCAGTGGCTCGCTATTATTTGGAATTTCTCAGCACATGTGAATGCGGATCTCAAACAACCCATTGGTGACTGTGACGTGATAATGGCTCTGTGAAAACAATGCGTTTTCGTCACTGAGCTCAATAACTGTAACGCCAAAAGACTCCGAAGCCTTAAGAGTGGACAGTAGCACAGCTTTTAAACACTGTGTGCATAAAAACTGATTTAAACCCCAATATATTTACAACATCTTTCAATGTACTCACTTTGTCTTCTTGTTCAAGTGAGAATGGGGACATTAAATTATTTTTAACCTGCTACCTGCTGTAAGCTGCGTAACATATCTGATGCTCCTGTGTGAGAACAGCCCAGGTATTTGCAAGTTGACGTCACGCGTCCTGCTACCTGCGTGGCAGCATCTTCACTTTCCAGAAGTGAAAATACATCTGAGCAGACTATCTGCACTGATCTGATATATGTACACATGTGAAAGACTACCTTTGGGCGATGTCTCGACTTGATTGTCCCACCATTGCCTTGAGTTAAATTCACATTACTTTATGATTCCAACACATACTCTTTTCACCTAGTTGTCCGACTTATTGCATAAATCACTTAACAGTTATCTAGAAACCAATCTGATCTATCTCCAGTAGTTCATCTACGGCATGTTCGTCTTTGTTCTGTGAGAAAAAAGCGTACCGTACTTTTCCTAACTGTTGGGTACCGTGTGATGACGAAGGCACTAACCACACCTGACACTCAGAAGTTGTCAGGTGTTCAAAAGTACAACTTCTAAGTGTACTTTTGAACTGTAACACTTTAGACTACAAGTTGTGGATTAATACGATAACAGAAATCTGTGGACATTTCCACTTACTGCTGAGTAGAAGTGATGGACTCATAACAATCCCTCACCACACACTGGTACCAATGAACCTGGAGACTTTCCCCACATCCACCTTTTGTCAGATTCACATTTGAAACATACAAATAAAGAAACAAAACAACCAAGAGCATGATCCAGCAGCTGTCCGTGGCATTACGTTTCAATGCAGGCTGCAGAGTTTCAGCAACAAAATGTCTCCGTGTCAAAGTTTCCTTCAGCAACAAGCTGTAGCCTAAGTTGCTTTGGAGGCAAAAACCAGAGTGATATTTCTTTCAGCTCTCTGCTCTCATAGGATTTCTACGGTGACGATATTTATGGCAGCACTGATGATACGAAACCTTCAATTCCTCCAGTTTAAGCAAAGAGCAAAACCTGCCAATGATTGTTGAGGTTCTCATTTAACAACCACTTTATCCTAATGCAAAGTCTAATATGATCTCTATATATTTGTAGATTAGAAATCTATTAGAAAATTACTAGGTCATTGAGTTTATTGTTACTTTTTTGAAGATGATTTTCTGATTTTTTTCATTTGCCTTTCGTGTTATTGTTAGCAGAGAACACCTTTTATTAAAATCGAGAGCAGCTGTTAACATCCGTTTGACTTCTTTCAGGAATTCTATTCAAAACTTGGCGCTTCTTCCATTTTTAATATTATTTTTCTCTTTAAGAGACTCAACTCGTGTCCTTAGAGAAGGTGAAATGGATTCGGCACCTGAGAGCGACGCGGTTTGCACTACTGTAGGTATTTACGTATTATATCATTGTGTCAGCATGTGCATGTTTGTGCAGTGTGTGGGCACAGACAATAGGCCTTTGTCTCTTCGTATCCTATTTTTCTGCAGTGGGCTCACACACACACAC
>NW_005187451.1:1073144-1074516 GCF_000239375.1 Pundamilia nyererei
CACACACACACACACACACACACACACACACACACACAGTTCCTCCTGGCTTCCGTCAAGTTACAAGAGTTTAGAGACAGCAAAACAGGAACAATCTGATCTTCGCTTCCTGCCTCACGTTTCCTGCCCCATCAACCCCCCACACCTCCTCAAAATAATGGCAATGAATAAAAGAGCGAAAAGATGGTGATGGTGGGAGAGAGAGATGCGGTTGCATGTGCATATGTGAATACAGGTAGTGTGAAGTGAGGACGGGGCCAAGAGAGTCATGAGAAAAAGGTGGGACTGAGTTCAGAAGTGATTCTGCGGTGGGCAGGCGATGACTTATAACAAGTTTACTACACGAAGTGACGACACTGGAATACTTGATTAAAAGTTTTAAAGTGCGTTGATGCATTTTAAAGGTTTCCTTACTTATCTTATGATCGCTTGATTGAAAACATGAAAGTTTCCCACACTACTGACATACTCTTACACCTATGAGCAAAATGAAGTCACGTAGTTTGGTAATTAGAAGGCTAACCATCGACATTGCTGACAAGCTTTTGCAGTAACAAGCAGACTCCAGTGAGGTATTCGGTCAATTGCAGCTCGGCGCATCTGCAGCAGTGCTGGCGGCATGACTGCGGAGGACTTTAGAATGCACGGGTCAAGTCAGACTTTGGGAAATACCCCTCATGGGTCTCTTTGGAACTAAAACGAGGTCATTCATCAGCTCGTGAGGCTCGCTTAAAAGCATGATCTCACATGAAAAATTACAAAGCAAATGGAAATGTGAAGAAGCCCGCGGCGCTGTTGTGTCAAGTTCATTCAGACTTCTGCTCCTCACTAAAACACCTCTCCTCTTTTTTTAAAATAACTTTTACTGTTTCTCTGAGCATCTGCGTGTGGTTCTAAATATGTAAACAGATTAATGATTCAATATAAAGAAGGTTGGTTATGCTTGAATTTGTTGTGCAACCTGTTAAGGTGGCCCAGCGTAGTGCTGTTGAGACATGCATGTGGGCCGCAAGTGTAAATAAATGTTTCCATGAATTGGAGGATTAAACTGTCAACTCCACTCAGTAATTCTTAAACTTTGTGACTCTCAAACGACTGAACTTGAACGTAATACGCACCAGTAATTTTGCGACACCCATACAAAGAAAGGTCACAATGCACGTTATGCAGCTCGGTTATGACACACACACACACACACACACACACACACACACACTAACTTAGAGCACCTGATGAACTGCGGTTCTGAAGAAGGAAGTGAAAACTCAGTCCATCTGCTTTGACAGGAAGTCAACAGAAGCCACATACAGGCTTGCTGACGTCAATCAGAGCCACAGGAACACCTCCCTACAGCGCGCGCGCGCACACACAC
>NW_005187451.1:1074640-1084446 GCF_000239375.1 Pundamilia nyererei
TACTCACAATACTTGATGATTATATGATATAAAGTGAGCATCTTATCAATCCGCATCCACTGCAACATTGTACAGAGTTTGGATACAATTGCACGAAACGCTCACTAACACATGTCGCTGAGTTAACTGTGCACACAGCAGCGCACACACACACACACACACACACACACACACAGACATTGTATAAACAGCATAATGCGTTACTTCCCTTTCAACGACATGAAGTCATGTATTTGAGCAATAACACAAACAGACCAGTAAGGACTAATTCAACAACAATGTGCTGAATTATGACTTATTTGGACTCAAAAATGAAAGAAGATTAGAAGCTGTCTGAGCCTCCTGAAGAGCTCAATATGGAAGCTGCCCCAAACAAAGGAGACTAAAGAAACTGCGCGAGCTTCATTTTCACTGGGTTAACCGTGATACCTTATCTGGCCTGAATGGGTTTCATGTCAAACATCTTGGTTATTTGATGGTTAACTGCCTCGCCATTCTCAGTTTCACTGTTGCTCATCTCGGTCTCTCTTTATACAACAACACATTGTCTGGGACTGTTTTTAATACCCTTTGCAGACAGTGTGGGAACATCTGCCTACAGATGCGAGGTCTCATTGTTCACTCTTTTAATAAAAGAATGAAAGACAAATGTTGATGCATCTTAAAATGAATATTTTGGGGAAAACATCATTTTTAGTGCACATTCAGTTATCGCCTGACATATAACTGTGTGCAAAGACTGCATTTCCTTTTAATCTCGTGCAGCTCCTGTCTGGTTTAACTGGTTGCCGTGACATGACGGCTTTATAACGACACTTGAAGGAGACCTGCGCACATGTCCAATGTGTACACTTTTAACCGTAACTACTGCTCGCGCCTCTGTGAAACGAATGACCTCGGCTGAGCAAGTGCACAAGAACAAATCTTAGCACTACACAGAGGACTGAAAGGACTTTTCACTTTCCAAAGACACAAATAAAGTTATCTTCGCCCGTACACGTACTCACACACTGCCTCTTACTGGCCTGGACATGTACGAGTACAGTACAGAAAGTCACACAGCTGCTTAAAATCAAGTGCGATGAAAGATGAAAAGGGAGGTCTGCTGTTTTCTTTAAAGCGAGCTGGTTTAATAGGAAAAACTGTGTGTGCAAGTGTGAGTCTCAACCGCCAGTCTAATTGCAATAGAACAAAGTTAATGAGCTTGATGACAAAATAGTCCGGGTTACAACGCTGGAGATGGAGACAGATGGTGGGGGGAAAAAGAAAGAAAAAAGAAAATGTAAGTGGTCACGTAGGCGAATTCACGGGACAAGGAGAAGACAGGAGATAGAGCGAGGAAGGGAGGGAGGAGGAGATGATGATGAAAACAAGGAGAATAGAGAGGTTGAATGTGTGCGCCAGATATAAAACAAGATAACTTTGTATCTGGTAGCTTGGCACAGGTCAAACATGTAGGGGGACATTTCTCTGAGCTGCTTACCCGGGAGACAAACTCTGGTGACTGGAGGCTGAGTTGTTGCTGCAGGAGAGCGCCTGGAAGGACGAAAACAACACAGAAAGGGGGAAAGAAAGATGCTATAAAACAAAGACTACCACAGATATATATTTATATAGAAACACTAGCAAATCTTACTTGAAAATTTAAAAACCAAACACAAAAAAACAAACAAAATAAACAGATTTTAGAGGCTCTGGCAATAATATATAGATATGTGGACGTTGCGTGGACTCCGGGCAGTCCTGTGGAAAAACGAAGTACCCCAGGATTCATCAGCTGTACACCACCTTTAGCTGCGATAACTTAAAGTAACTGTTTTCTGTATGACTGTCTCACACATTGTGTGGGAATTTTGGCCTACTCTTCTTTACAACGCTGCTTTAACTCATTGATGTTTGTGGGGCTGGTTTATGCACAGCCTGTTAAGGTCCTGCTACAGCATTTCAAACAGGTCGAGGTCTGGACTTGGACCATCGCTGCTATGCTTGAGAGAGCCCTCCACAGACCTGCTTGACAGTAGGTATGATGCTAATATGCTGTGTTTGGTTTTCTCCACAGTGGTGCTGTGCACGACAGCTGAACATCTTCACTTTGGTTTCGTCTGTCCAGAAGTCGTGCAGTTTGCTCAGATGCAGCTTTGCAAACCTAAGCTGTGTTGCCATATATTTGTTTCTAATTATACTTTTGTGAACTTAAAACATTTAAAATGCTAACTGTGGCTGGCTCTTGGGTTTTCTGCAATTCCTCTGAACATTGCACAGTCTGACTTTGGGCTGAAGTTGCTGCATGTGCGTCCACACCTGGGAAACACACACCTGAATGCTCTAGAGCAGCAAACTGAAAAAGTGTAAGTTTTTTAAGCATTTAGTTGCGTGTTTACATGTTGCATTTCCTGGTTGAACTGTGTGAAAAGTTTCGAACAGTCAAGGCAGGGGTTGCAGTGTATAAATAGACTGAATACTTTTAGGTGGAGCTGGTCAGTGTTCTGTAACATGTTGCTAAACACATCAGTTTTAACCTCCTGAGAGCCCGTGTCCTCATATGGGGACATTACTGTTTCCTTCTTGCTCTTTGCTCAACTGTGTGAATGTGTATGAAAAAGTCAGTATAAACAGACTAAATGTTGGTATTTTGGCAGTGGCCAGTGGGCTGAAACACGTTAAAGACATTAATCTTAACCTCCTGAGGCCCCGTGTCCTCATATGGGGATGTTGCATTTTGGCTTTTCTGCTCATTATTCTCTATTCAGCTAAATATTTTACACTTTTTTTGTTTTGTTTTATGCTGTACAATGAACCCACCGTCCCTATTTTTTAAAAAGTTTAACTGAGCTTGATTAGTATAAAAATAACCCAAATAAGAAATCGGGTTAAGTGAAAACTGTGCATGTGTGCTGGAATGGCGAGCTCCAGCTTATGTGTGTGTTTAATTCAGTATACGTGAACGATCCACGTTTGTGCGCCGTGTGTGCTTCTCAGTCTTTGCTCTTGTCTGTGTGGAGCTATCAGAGCTAAATGTAGGTCAGACGGGCTTCAGGTAGTCAATACAGAAAACTGAGCGTTAATTCAGCCTGAGGCAGAGCAGAGAGCTTTTAGTGTCTTTAGAAACACATATTCATACTTAAACCTTCACAGTGACGAACAGAAAGAAAGGTGGCCTACATACATATTTCTAGTACATCTAAATCTGCAGTCGCACTCCACTGGGAGAGATGATGCTCAGTGTGCTGCTGCAGCTTAAAGCAACACTGTTGAAAAACGGAGCACTCTTACTTAACTATAACTATAAACGACACGTATATTGTTGAAAAAAAAAAAGCTAGCCTTTCGAAAGAGAGAGACATGAAAAAATTGAAAAACTAAAAAACGACACATTTTCTTCTTCTTTTTGGCATCTGAAGAGAGATTGTAACTAGTCTCCTGCGTTATCGTATGCCACACGCATATATGCTGCAGCGGCCTCTGAAGTGGTGCACGGTGAATGCCAATGAGTCACTTCATGTAGCTGCAGGACTGTTTTTCTGTTTGTGCTTCATGTGCTTCATGACAACAGAGGAATTCCTTATAGAGCATTTGAACCGTGCCGTGCACAGCAGAGAACTATTCCTATTGCTCTGGAAACCAGAGAGGAGAAGAATTAAAGATTCCTTCGGCTGTAGCATCGTGTTGAGTTAACTTTTCAAATCTAGCTTGTAATCATTTTTGTCTGTCTGAAGTATGTAGGGTCTTCACTGGACTGGTTTAACGGTTCAGCTGCACTGATGTCAAACATCCCACTTCAGTCCCACTGCAAGACAATGCCTCCCCCTTGTGACAAACCGGTGGAACTGCAGACGGCAAGCGTTATTCTGATTACTTTCTAAAATCTAATATTATTCTGGGAAAAAAGCATTTACACTTACCACAAAATATGTGGTAAGTTATGTAGATTTCAGCTTGATTGATGTGTATGCATGAATTATGCCAGCTCATTATTTAAAACATGCTAGAAGCCACTAGAGGTACTTACTTGTTGGAGGCACACTGGACATTGGTCAGTACAGTGAAGTTATTCCTTACACTTCGAAGGCTTGCAAGAACCTGAACAAGCAGAGAGCGAATCAGTAGCATTCTTTGCACTTTTACTTATTTACTTCAATTTAAACATTAGGACAAATTTTGATAGTCCTGTTAAAACTGAGCCCTTTTTACACCGCATGCACATTTCAAGCCTGCATTTTAGATTTCAGTTTTGCAACTACTTACATGTATGCTGATAACCGTGGTATTTATTGAAAGATTTACTTAAAATAGGCTTAGTTTGAAGATAAAAACATAAATGTGTACATACAACTAGATAACGAGATATTTACCTGAGCAAAAGGTGTTACGATCAGGTCATCACCATGTCTAAAAAGAAACAAACCATCGTCAGCAAAATGCTTGGATACAAAACATATCAAGAAAATGAGAGAACTGTTAAGAAAAAGAGCAAAAAGAAATGACCCAAGCAGCTTTGTGCAACAACCTAATAAATGGGAAGGAAAGTATCGTGGGAGAACGCGTACCT
The DNA here is from genome assembly GCF_000239375.1 of Pundamilia nyererei. NCBI lineage: Eukaryota > Metazoa > Chordata > Actinopteri > Cichliformes > Cichlidae > Pundamilia > Pundamilia nyererei. The sequence continues at coordinate 1,079,190 of NW_005187451.1, forward strand.
GGGTCAAGGAGGCCTCGATATTGAGATCAACCTATTTTTGTTAGCTGAGGTGGGGACAGAAAGTGACTCTTCTGTGGGTCCAAAAATATTGTGATAATGTGGTCACTGAGGAGATCCTTATATAGTTAGGTCCATATGTTTTTTGGATAAAGGCACAACCTTTGTAATGTTAAACCTTTCAGCAGCCTTTCAGCTTTAATACAAGAAGGTGAACAAATAGATGGCACGAACTGCTTAGGAATTACAGACTCAGAAGTAACAGGACAAAAGTTTCTAGAATTTGTTTTTGGCAGCTGTTCACTGAAACCCTTGATACGAGGTAAAATATGAAATCAGTGCAGTGAAGGAGCCCATCGTTAGGCCGAAAAAACTGAATAAACCCATTGTAGGAAAAGAGATTCCAGGACTGACCAAATGAACAATTTGGTCTGTTCTTATAAGGAAGGCAGCTCAAAATATTCCTCTGTAGGCCAGGAGGATGAGGGATTCTTTCCTTAGTTAAAAGGTTCAATGTCACAACAACTAGCCAAGTCAAGAAGTCGCTCCCAAGGAAGTGGTCAAAGTTTACAGATGAGAGACTCCTTCATGGACAGAAACAGTGAAGGTGCCAACTACAGATAACATTCAAGACCAGGAGGAGAACATCTAAGAGAGATGTTTCCAGAAAAAACACTTTGGCTTGATGAAGCCAAGACTAACAATACACTCTTTTCAGGAAATGTTGTCAATATTCTTGCAGTAATTTCATTGTGATCGTCACTACTTACGGTGAACACTCAGTGGCCACCTGTTCAACTGCTCATTAACATAAAATACCCAGCCAGCCTGTCTATCATGTTGGCGCCAGACTGGCTGGTCTGAATATTTCAGAAGCTGTTGATGTGCTGGGAATTTTCCCACACAAACATCTCTTGGGTTTACAGAGAATGTTCTGGAATAAACAGAAAAAATCCAGCGAGCGGCAGTTCTCTGGGCAAAAATGCCCCGTCGATGCCAGAGGTCAGAGGAGAATGGATAGACTGCGTCGAAGAGACAGGATGGTAACAGCAACTCAAATAAGCAATCGCTGCAACCAAAATATGAGGAAGAGCATCTCTGAACGCTGAAGGAGATGAGAAGCAGAAGACCACAGCAGGTGCCGCTCCTGTCAGCTAAGAACAGGTTGAACAAACTCACCAAAATCTGATAACAGACGATGGGATGGTGCCTGATCTGATGAGTCTTGATTTCTGCTGCCACATTTAGGTGGCAGGGTGAGAATCTGTCCTTTCTCCTGCTGCTGATGAAAGGGTGTGGTGCATAGAGCATCATTTAAACACCACATCCTACTTGAGTATTGTTCCTGACCAAGTTCATCCCTTTACCATCCATCATAGGTCAGATCATCTCAAATGATCTGATTACTTGATCACGACACATAAATGGCCTTCACAGTCACCAGACTTCAATCCAACAGAGCGCCTCTGGGACATGCTGGAGCGGGAGAGTCGCATCATGGATGTGCAGCTGACAGATCTGCAGTAGGTGTGTGATGCTATCATGTCCATATGGACCAAAATCTCAGAGGAATGTTTGCAGCACCTTGTTGAATCTGAGTAACAGAACCTGGTAATAGCAAAGTGTACCTAATTAAGTAACTATGGAGTGTATTCAGTCAGTCAGCTGATGTCCACTGAGCTACGTGCACAGTATGACAACATACTGCACGTATTAGTTAAATAATACTTTTAATGTACTAAGGTCAAGCATAGTGAAACATCTTCATTTACTGGAAGTGCAGATTACGAAAAACATTTCCTCACATGTAAAGTGATGATTGTGCTGAATTGACTCCTCCGATCTATGACATGCAAAGCAGTCAGCACAGTGAGAATTATTTTAGAGAAGAGAGCAGTAGTGTTTGTGGTGGAGGCCAGATATGCAAAACCTGGAATGCATGAACACAAACCAGGACTGACTGCGTCTAACAACCTGTGGCATTTTGCACCGTTAAAAAGCTGCAGAATCAAGTTCACTTGAGGTGAGAGCACCTCAACACCTGACCCTAAAAAACATACTTACTGAACTAATTTCAAACTAATTGCAATTTATTTCTACTCACAGTTCAGAGGCGATGGAGGAGTTTCGTGACATGGACTTGGGGGACAGTTCATAGTCGCTGTCTGAGCGATAGAGGAAGGACTCTCGGCGCTGGTTGTGACCTGGGAAGTTGGTGTGGAGGACCAGACCGGAGCCAGGGGAGGCCTGAGGGTCCAAGGGGCTGCAGCTAGAAGAGGGTCCATTCTCCACATCGAAGCTGAAAACATAAACGAATTCTTCGCTGTTTCACTGTTTCATTGCTGAGAATATAGGGGCTAGCTTTAAGGGTCAAAGCAACAAAAGACTCCACCAGCATCTTTTGCTTCTGGCTTTCCTCTAATTTCATCGCGTCTCTCTTTGATTTCCTTTTGTTTTCACTATCAGGCAGCCTGACCTTGACCTAATTTTAATGGTGGAGCGTGAAAAAAAGGGCAAGATGAATTCTTCCACATGTCAACATCCTATGAACAGATCGCGCTCCCACACACACGTATATTCATATCTTGTGGGGACATCTAATTGACATAATGCTTTCCCTAGCTCGTCACCCTAAACCTAACCATGAAAAATGAATTCCTAACCTTAACCTAATTGTAACCCCTGTTCCCACCGTTCAAACTTGTGGGGATTTTGGTCCCCACAAAGATATGAATACACGCTTACACACACACACAAAATAAATCATGAATAAACCGGACAAGAAAGGGCAGAGTGACACACACCGGGGCGCACTGTGTTCCTTCACTGATGACAGTTAGTGAGAATGATGCTGCTAAATTCATGGAAAGAAGAACGTGGAGGAATGGAGGAAGGGGAGGTTGACCTCCTTACGACACCCACTGAGAAGGAGGACCTTGAGACTCGAGAGACTGTAGGTTTTTTTGGGGTTTTTTGGCTGTGGTTTATCCTCCCAGACATTTTTCCAAAGAAACAATCTGCATGTGACATTTACTTTCTTGTATTTTTCTCTGTACTTTACGCTTGTCAGCTTCTTTTCTTTTCCGTCTTTATAGTAAACACACACCTGCAGGAAGTGTGCCGACGGTTGCGCTACAAACAAACAGGCCGTAAAGAATAATATTAACTAAAAATAGTTTATTGGATTTCCTATATTGTGATTTTTCCCCTGTATCTCTTCTCCAAAGCGGCCACTCTTCTTTTTATCATAAGAAAAGCTCAAAGTGGTAAGTGACTAAATGAACAAAAGGCACCGAAACAGGCTTTATACTCCTGTGACTATCTGTAAAGCATTTGGGAATGAATGAGGAGGCGTTCTGGGTTTTTCTCCCCCCTTTCTTTCCTTCTCTTCCTATCCCCAGGGAAAGTCAGATGCAAAAAGGCAAATAATGGCCATCTGGGTCCAGACCCAAAATGAGAACACATGTGACGTGAGCAAAAAGCTCTGCGATGAAAATAAAAAGCAGCGGCAATTTGGTGCAGCGTGAGGAAGTTTATATGGTTGCAGCTTTTCAAGCTCATATAAGAGTATTAAGAAAAACAGGAAGTAAATGAGACAATAAAAACCTCAACGAGCACGAGCTCCGTTTAACTGCATCACAATCACGGGCAAACACAAACAAGCCGCAGCATACACTTTCTGCTTCTCGGCTCCTCCCATCGATGGACCGTCGACTTCATGTCATGGGCGGTTCAAGGAGTCACAGACATGCAGAGACGCAGCTGCTGTGAGGGTGCAATAGCATCCTTACTGCCAGTCAGCAGGCCAAAATGTAGAATTACATATCAATGTAAGCTGTGTTTATGTTAAAGTTATTGAATTTTATTATTATTTATTTATTTATTTATTTATTATAATTATTATCTCCGTAGCAGATACAGGAGCAATAATAGTTTACATAAAATCCCATAATTCCACTGGTACTGGGAAGATAGTGGCATGAGAGGTGAAAGGGAAATGGTACAAAAATACACAAGTAACACCAAAAAGTACGTAACTCTGTGGTGTGAGCTGTTTATGGCGACATGCACCTGCATCCACACCCATTTGGTGTGGATGTTCGGGATTTATCTCATAATATTTAATAAGCTCATTTGTTGTAGGCAACAACATCTAAATCTGCCTATTAACACATGCTGTCAGGTAAATGTAACGAAAGCAAAAGTTGGAGTGGAGGCACAAAACCTCTAGAGTGGAAAACGTGGACTCAATTTGAGAACACTTAAACCTCACGTTGAGTCATATCCCATCAGAGGGATGTTATGCTAATGTGAGTCATGGAAGAAGGTGTTGTGGTGGTACCGTTACACAACAGGAAAACACAAACAGTCAACACACAGTCATGACAGCCTTTGTCTTTTGTTAGCAATACCACACGATTGGATGTCCTAAAAGCAATTTAAAGTGTATAGACAGCATAGTATGCTTAGACCTGTGGAAAAGTCATCCCAGGAAAGTCTAAGGAGCTTGGAAGGAAAAGTGTCTTTGTCATCCGAGAAGCTTCTTCAGGTCTAGGATGAGAGGTGAAACGTCTTCAAGTAACTTAATGTGGGATTCATCGGGAAACTAGCGGATGATACCGTGGAGACAAAGACTATCACAACGTTTCCCAACCAGAAGCCGTGGGTGGATAAAACCATCCGCGACGCTCTGAGATCCCGCACCGCTGCCTACAACACGGGACTCATGACGGGGGACATGGACCCGTACAAAGCCGCGTCATATAACGTGCGGAGGGCGGTGAAAGAGGCGAAGCAGCGCTACGGGAGGGAACTAGAGTCACAACTCCAACAGAGTGACTCTAGGAGCCTGTGGCGGGGACTAAGGACAATAACGGACTATAAAGCACCAACAACCGGTATGACGAACGCGGCCGTGACTCTGGCAGACAAGCTGAACACTTTCTATGCTCGCTTCGAGGCTGCACCTAAGGACTCCAACAATGCTAGTGTTAGCGGCGCTAACGGCTGCAGACAGGAAGATACTGCCAGCACCGGAAACGTGCTCGTCATCTCCGAGCATGAAGTAAGGAGAGCTTTCAAGAGAGTGAACACCAGGAAAGCAGCAGGACCAGATGGCATCCCAGGTCGTATCCTCAGAGACTGCGCATACCAGCTAGCTCCTGTGTTCACTGAGATATTCAAATCTCTTTATCTCAGTCGGTGATCCCCACATGCTTCAAAGAGTCCATCATTGTTCCTGTCCCGAAGAAACCCCACC
>NW_005187451.1:1086009-1111983 GCF_000239375.1 Pundamilia nyererei
TTGATAAAGAAGTGCAGACGCTTTTCTTTCCAAGCTCCTTAGACTACAATGAGCTGGATGACTGAGAACCTTCACAGACCTATAAGAGGGAAAATAGTCAGTTAAGAAAAATCACCAGAATGTGATTTAAATTTACAAAAACCACGTCCTGCAGCTCTTTTCTTTCTATTTAACCCCCCAAACTGGCCAAAGTGCAGTGGTGCTTCCAATGTCTACGGCCACTTTCCAGGATGAAAGCTCTTTCCAACACTGTGGATTGCAGTACATCCCGAACTGAAAGCCTTTCTCTGTCAAACACCTGTGATTGGCTCAAGCTGAATCCCCAAAAACTTTATTTCTAAAGCCTGAAGGTGCAGGAGTGTAGATCTCTCCCGGGTTATTTGATTAAAAATGTGCTGAAAGGTTATTGTGGATTTTGTCCAGTGACGCCAACATGTTGCCCAGCTTCAGAGGAGTAGCAAGAGGTCCACGCAGGGTGGCACATACCTCTTCAGTGAAGTATGTTTAAATACTCTATATGTAAATGGAGTCAATAACATATAGACAAAAACACTTTAAAACTATTGTATCATTATCTCTTCTAAAAAAACAAAGATAAGATTTTCAGCAACCAATCTGTCAGTTAATTCGGACTACAAAGCAATTCAAACCTGAACTGACCTTCATATGCCAACATTCAGCCTTATTTTCTCATAAAAACTGCATATTATCAAAAACTAATGACTCTCTTGTGGCTATCTGAGTGTTTATAGCTTTCTTGTCCCTAGGTAGCACTTATTTCAACCCACACGACCATATAGGGAATGCCAAATATATTTAACTTGGAAAAACTTAAGAGTGAACTTATAAGTTCCTCCAAGTTAAATATATTCCAAGTTAAAGTTACTACATGGAGGTAACCTTTCGAAGCTCCGGCTAATAGCTTAAGGTGTATCTCTTTACACTCTTTGTGCAACTCCACTTGCAGAATGGAAATGCTGAAAGCCTGTTTCCTTAGTGTTATCTACACAGGGAGGATAAAACAAAGAAAGCAGCCACTGAATACACAAGATAAGTAGTGGAGTGAAGTTATCCTTGGTGAATGTGAAGTATATGTCAAGTGAGGTGATAGTGGAAGGAAAAGGTTTTCCACCTTTGCTATTATGTTTATGGAGTTATGTAGGTAATGTTAGCTTAGTGAGAACTTGTTATTTATTTCTTCAGTCTAGAAAGTCAACTACAAGCTATCAAGTGGTCAAGCTAGCAGGCTAACTAGCTAGCAGGCTAACTAGCATGTTTAAAAATAAAGTGAAAGTTTGTTCTCTTTGTGCAAAGGTCATGTTTAATCTGTTTTTTCATGCGGTGGCTGCCAACAGCTTGACACAAAATTAACTGCTGCACATGTAGCAGCAGTACACAGTAGGATATAGCGCAACTTCAATTTCAGCTAATGCTAAGGATAGCCCCACTACCTGTACATAGCACATAGCTGTTTTGCTGCTGTGTAGCAGTTTGAAATTTCATATATCAAACATTTTAAACCTAGATGATATATTAAATGACCTATTATTACAAACTAATCAGAATTATAGTTAATGGCAGATCCAAATCCCAACTCTCCTTTTGCTCCCCGTATTTCTCAAACTGAACTTCAGTGATCTTTCATCTAGAGCAGTGGTTCTTAACCTGGGTTCAATCGAACCCTTAGGGGTTCGGTGAGTCGGTCTCAGGGGTTCGGCAGAGCCTCCACCGTGACATACATGGCTCATTTTGTGCACCAGTTAAAAACATATCTATGTCTTCAATTGGAAAAAATCATATTTTATTTTTTTTTAAGCGCTGTATAAATACAGGCCATTTACCATTTACCATTTACCATTTTCACTAAAGAGGGGTTCAGTGAAAGCACATATGAAACTGGTGGGGCTCGGTACCTCCAACAAGGTTAAGAACCACTGATCTAGAGGAAGTAGACCCATGCCAACAAAATGCCCTTGCCCAGCACAACAGAGCCACCAATCAACTCAATGTTGTGGTGAATGGTTCAAGATTTTCCACTATTTTCTGGGGGTCTGTCTGTAACTTCTCTGTGATTGTTGTCTCAAGTAATTAGTGAAGAAAAATAACCCCATTTTTCTTATGGCTGTGTTTTCCACCGGTCTTGTTAACAGGACAAAGAAGGGATATCCAATCATTTATCCTCAAAAACAATACAAAGGGAGACCTTGGGAACAAAGACGATTTCCTACTGAATGGGGCATCCTGGTGATTTAGTGGATTAGTGAACTGGTCTGGGAATCCACTCTCATATCATTCACCCATGTTTGTCTTTGAAGTTTATGTATAGAGAAAGGTCGACATTAGCACGTTTCAGTCCTTACTCTATCAACCACAGGCAGGCCTGTGGGTTAGGCAAGATGAGAGCAAGGACAGCCACAGTCCTGTCATTTTAATAATGATCTTTCAAGGTAAAGAGGCAAAGTAGCATGTCTTTGAATCTGACAATGTGTGAACAGAAACTAAATGAATCAAAGTGTCGCCAGGTTCCATGACGCACAACTGTGGATTAGGGTATGATAGGGTTAGATATGTTATCTGTAAACTTTCAGGGAACTGTGGTGGTGGCACAGACTAATAGCAGTTCCCTAGAAATAGGTTTTCCCAGTAATTGTGATGTTTAAGATACTGGGTAAGTCATTCAACTTTTATACCACAATCAGGAAATGGCCCTTCTGACCCCCAAGTAATTTACTATAAAGACGACATTCCTTTCCCATAATGTAGCTGCATCTGTCTGGGTGATGAGCAGAGTGATGGACTAAGCTGACGTAATAACAGAAGCAGAGAAATTTCCTCAATGTTTATTTAATCGTGGCTTCATTTTGTTGGATCGTCCTTGGCCTCTGATGCTAATCTTCCTGCAGCCAGACACAAAAAAATGTCCAAATAAAACATGGTCGCAATAATGACTGCAATTTTCCAATCAAACAGAGTGAAGACAAACATCGAGATAACTTCAAATTCAAAAGCAGATTATCTTGGAGCTGATCCTAACACATCGCAACTCAGTCAAATAATATGCATAACTCTCAATATGAATAATATCTCAAATTAGTCATTTCATTTAGTCAAAAAAGAAATAAAAAAAACATTACCACTGGATTCAGGACTATCCTGGGAAATCAAACCATTAATTTATTTGAACAAAATATAAATAAAGTCTCACTAGAGCAGCAAACAAAGTCCACTTTATGTAAACCCCATCGATGATTACCAGGGACATGCAGTAAATACAGCTTGTTGCGTTTGGCCCAAATTTAGCATGAGAAGCTAAACCCCTCCAACGCTTTAAGTGGAACGTGTTTATTTGAAATTCTGTTGTCACAACAAGTCCCTGTGGTAAACAGAAGCAAAACAAAGTGGAGATAGTGAGGACGAATGGAATATTTGTGACAAAAATTGTAAGTCTTTTTCCAAGGAAATGACTCCACTTCCCAGCTGTGAAACAATGGTGTTGTTTCAGGTTGACAGTAGAGACACTCACTATTTGATTGACTCGCATTTACTGGTAGAGCTGGACTGCTCAGTATCCTGTCTGGTGAGGTAAGGCACATGGGGACTGACAGAAACCAATCCACAGCCAAAGATCTAAAACAGTCCAGCTTTCAATTAGAGCTCACGTCAATTCACGTATTAATGGAACATGACAAGCGCCCGGTTCATCTAGAGCAGGGGTGTCCAACTCCAGGCCTCGAGGGCCGGTGTGCTGCAGGTTTTAGATGTGTCCTTGATACATCACAGCAGATTTAAACGGCTAAATGACCTCCTCAACATGTCCTGAAGTTCTCCAGAGGCCCAGTAATGAGCTAATCATTTGATTCAGGTGTGCTGACCCAGGGTGAGATCTAAACTTGCAGGACACCGGCCCTCGAGGCCTGGAGTTGGCCAAGCCTGATCTAGAGAGATGCACACCTACAGACAGTTTAGGCTCATCAGTTAACAACATGGATGTCTCTGGACTGGAAGAGGAAGCTTAAGCACCCGGCTGACACACACAGGCACAACTTTGCTGTGAACAGACAGCTGTACTTCGTAGCTCTCCCCAAACCAAGTATTGCTAATTCGGCAAAGTTTTTCAGGTGTGTACCTCTGATATGAGTCAAAGTTTCAAGTGTAATACTCTATTTGTACCAACGATTTAATAATCAAAACTAGTAATGAAACTGCTGAATAGCCGGATAGAAACTTTCTACCAGGTGAGAAGCACGTAATGAGACGTTTCACTTGTTGAGTTGTTGTAGCACACTCACTATCACAGCAGCTTCTCGTTTACACTTTCAGCAACACTGTCGGTCACAGTTAGACTTTTGCATGTTCCAACATGCCCGTGGTGGTGGGCAGGTGAAGCGCAGCATTTTTTTTCATGAGCACCCTGCTGCTGCTGCTGTAAAGGTGAACAAGGTTGAACTAAAACATTAATGCTGCAGAATGGAACAAAGAGCTGAAACAGACTATAAAGTTTTGGATTATAATGCCTCATCGATCTCACCTTATTTTCACATTGTTGTTTAGCACTTACTTGTTACTTGGGTGTCAATCTCAAGACAGAACAGAGAGAGTATTTATAATAAAACCACAAAGAAACCACAGTTAGTCTCAGGAGAAAAGATTCCGAACAAGGCCCAGTTTGCATCGACTTTTGGATTTACAGTAAATGTTTGGATCAAAACTAAAAGTTCATGCATAATAATTAAAGTAGTATTGAAACAAGGATCACAGACTTCAGTCTAATTTCTTTTTCACTTTCATCTGTACATGAAATTTTCTGTTATAAATAGAAAAGCAGCAAATAACAGAGAGCCAGAGTGTGTGACAGAAAGAAAAAAAGGCATTCTTATACGTTAATGTGATCACTTCCTTCCTGTGTGTTATGGTAAGGGGAAACCGGTGACCATGTGTTTGTTGGGCTGTGAAAACAGTCATGCTATGGCAACACCTCTTGTTTCTCACACCGTTGGCAATGGCTCAAATAATTTTTCTTCAAGTCACACTGAAAAAGGCTTTTATTATGTTATTAAATTAACAGCACTACTAATGTTAACAGTCGTCAGCTCCAAAAAAGGAGAAAAAAAATCTCCCCACTCCTTGCAAACGTTTGTGACTACAGGAGGGGAGAGAAGCGTGGGCCAGGCAACATATCCTAAAAAATCCTTTCTGTCTAACCAGCTGGCTCTGGGTAATATGCCAGAGTTTTGCAATACCCCAGAAGAACTGATGGGCTGATTGAATGATCCCATCAGAGCAAGCAAAAATAGCAGCTAAGTTTCATGTTCCAGCGATCTCAGACAAATTTCCTTACACGAGCAGATAAACCTAAAAATAGGTTAATTACCCGAGCTAGCCAGGACATGCTAAAGCAGACAGTTCACAACCCATAAGCTTATACAATTCCTCAGGCACAAAGTGTTCGCCTTTAACAATCTGGAGATCATGAAAACAAACTATGCAAGGTCATTATCTCATGACCACCAAAGAGCGAACTCGACACTCAGCTAAAGTTTGTTGATATGTCTGTGAAGGATCTCAGTCATCCAGGTCATGGTAGTCTAAGGAGTTTGGAAAGAAAACCATCTGGACTTCTTTAGGTTTCTTGAAGACGTTTCATCTGCTTCTTCAGTTCTAAGAGCAACTGGTGGAGAGTCCCAGATTTTAAGCCCTATGGGGGTGTCCCCAAGAGGTCATGGACCCTCTATCACCTCAGTAAATCACATGATAAGGTAGGGCTAGGTTTCACAATGGAGTCACCTGAAACCTTGGCTGATTGTGAACTACACCTGTTTTCACATCTTGGCTCGTGTGATTAGGTAGAGGATCAACACGGGGTCCATGACCCTCTTGGGGGGACACTCCCACAGGGCTTAAATCTGGAACTCTCCACCAATTGCTCTTTGAACTGAAGAAGCTTCTCGGATGAAACGTCTTCAAGAAACCTAAATTAGTCCAGATGCTTTTCTTTCCGAGCACCTTAGACTTTTATTGATATGCCACCTTCACCTACGATATACATGTATACACATCTCATTTTCAGTAAAAGAAGCAGTCAGATGATACTCTGTCAGTATTTGGCAAAACATTCAAAGAGCAATTTAAAATGCAAAACACTGCAATTGTCCTTCTATTTGTTTGACTTATATTAGCTCCAAACTGTCTTCAACAGTGTCACAATAGCACAGACCTACTCTACCCCACTATGTGAATTATAAGAATTATAGTTTTTTTGTTTAAATCATCTGTTTATTTAAGGAGGACACTAAACTGGACTACATTTGTCTAGCCACAGATTGATAAGGCTTATACACGTCTATATTTTTTATGTAGTTGGACTGGTATCGCAGCAGAACCCCTCCCTGAGCCTGGTTCTGTCGAAGGTTTCTTCCTGTTAAAAGGAAGTTTTTCCTTCCCACTGTCGCCAAAGTGCTTGCTCATAGGGGGTCATATGACTGTTGGGTTTTTCTCTGTATGTATTATTGTAGGATCTACCTCACAATATAAAGTGCCTTGAGGTGAATGTTGTTGTGATTTGGCGCTGTATAAATAAAACTGAATTCATGTTTTCTTCATTATCAGCAATGTTTGCTGGCATTGCAAACTTCTTGGAGGGAACACGGGAGTCACAGTGCTTGAAATTCCCATGTGGTGTCCTGTAGCCCTGATGCACAGTTACATTTTAGGAGCTAGAAATAGAGCTTTTTAATATCACTTCTGTGTAAAACTATGCTGGCACCAGCCCACATTGCATTTTTTCCCACTGACCCAAAACAAGCATTAGCAAAAGTATTTATATTAATTAACTTAGGTCAAATTTCATCAAAGCCCTCCTTATTACATCAACAATCTAGTCTCCCTGCAAAGCACCCAAACAAAAAACAAGCACATCCAGAATTATAGCTATGAAACCACTTTATGGAAGAAAAATAAATCTATATAAAACCACGATGAGAATTAAAAAGTATCACGTGGCTTTTTTTCAAAAACTGTAAAAAAAAAAGTAGAAAAGCAACAATGAAACTAGATACTAGAATCCAACTAGAAACAGGATTTATTATTAGAAACGAGGTCAGTAACATAATTGTGATTTGCACCAAGTCATTATACATGCTCATTTAGGCACGGAGTCGTGGAGCAGACGCTCTCGTTCCAAGTCATTTTGCAGCCTATATATGCTGGCCTTCGTGTCAGTGAGGCGGGCCAAAGGTGTGATGATGGCGGTGATGATAAAGAATCAGGAGCTAAAGGTGGTGTAATTGAAGTGTGATGTTATTTAGAGCAGAGAACCACTGAAGAAATGGCACGTCTGAACTAAAAGAGAAATATATTTATACTAAAAATCTAGACAAAGAGAAATAATAGTAAATGACCTGGTATTAATATAGTGTTTTTCTGCTCCTACCGGGCAGTCGAAACACTTCACGCTACAGCCACGTTGTGCTGAAAGTTTTGTGTAAATGCATTTGTTATTTTTCTTTTGCATTTTTTGTTACTATCTTGGCTTCAATTGATGACTTATTCTGCTTGTTTTTCACGATTCCTTTCGTTTTGTTATGACTTGCAGATGCTTTCTGTCATATAACAAAGACTCCTTGTTGTTGATCAGTGTTTAGACCTCAGCTGGTATTTAAATTTGTCATTACAATTTTTCTCAAATTGCACTGAGGATGGCTTGAGGCTGAATCCATTTGTTATAAACCACATTTAGTTTAACGCACATCAATGCTGTATTCTATGCACTTTAAGTGCTTTTTACCCATCACGCACAGACTCACATGCTGATGGATGCATCAAGGGATTAATCGCTTAACTATGTTCCCCAAGGATGCTGGAGGGATTTCAAACCACCAACCTTCTGATATGTCCGTAGTTTTATTTTTCTTGCACCAAAGGACAAGTGGTTTATAGTAAAGTGCAACCAGTCCAGAAACGACTATCCTCTACTGCAGGCTTGGCCAACTCCAGGCCTCGAGGGCCGGTGTCCTGCAGGTTTTAGATCTCACCCTGGGTCAACACACCTGAATCAAATGATCAGTTCATTACCAGGCCTCTGGAGAACTTCAAGACATGTTGAGGAGGTCATTTAGCCGTTTTAATCAGCTGTGTTGGATCAAGACACATCTAAAACCTGTAGGACACGGGCTCTCGAGGCCCGGAGTTGGCCACCCCTGCTCTACTGCTAACACAACGCTGACTGTATGCAAAGGCAACAAGATAACACAAAGCAGGTGAACCGAGAACGATAACAAGGCTGACTGTGTGCCGATACCAGCCGAGCAGACAAAGCCTGATCTTTAGCAGGTGACAAAAACAGCGCTGAGCAGTCAGACTTGCAGCATTTTATGTAAATAGACCTCGGCTGTGTCATTATTAGGACAGGGATTTATGCCAGCATGTGGGCGGATCGTGGATTAAAATGAATTTTGTTAACTGGTGCGACGATAGATTTCAGCCCATGTAGATTAACGTGAAAGTAATTTAACAAGAAGTGTTTCAAATTATTCAAATGACTTTGAATAGGAACAGGAAACCGAGGCTACAGTTTGGATGGACTCACCAAAACTGTACAACGGAACATTGGACAGCGTTGCCCTGTGTGATGAGTCTGGATTACTTCTGGATGCTGTAGGTTCACATTTGGCGTACATAACGTGAAAGCGTGGCTCCATCCTGCCTTGTATCAGAGTTTCAGGCTGGTGGCCGTCACATACACTTTGGGCCTATGAGTACCAACTGTGTATTAATTGTCTTTCTCCACAGTGTACCCATTTTCTAATGACTACTTCTAGCTGTTGTAATGCACCATGTCACCTTGAACATGACAGTGAGTTTCCTGCGCTCAGATGGCCTCATCCGTCACTAGATCTCAATCCCATAGAGGACCTTTGGGATGTGCAGCTGACAAATCTCTAAAAACTACTTGATATAGTCTTGAATCCATGTCAGCAAGAATTAAGACAAAAAACGATCCAACCCTGTACTAGTTGTAACAAATTAAGTAGCCAGTTAGAGTAAATTTCTTTAACTACAGATCAGAATAATGGCACGTACCAAAGCAAACACCTCAACACCATTGTCTTAATCTGCTCAGCCATCAGCCCTTATTGTCATCAGCCCTTTGATTACTTCAACTGACATTAGTCACCATCATCATCATCATACAAACTTTATTGCAGCAGCGGCTAAATTTTAGCTTTTACAAGTCACTCAGAAATCAAAGTTCTTGACCACGGCAGACTTGGGAGTCGTGAAGTGCACTGCAAATAAAACTCTGGGAAACCACAAACTCTACAACACAGAGCTGCACTCCACCCATGGACAAGCAGCACAAAACACTGTAATTCAAAATCCTTTGCTGCAGAGAAAAATGGGTCAGCAAAATAAAAAAGGAATCTGGCTTCAAATGCCTACAGCTGTTTAACACGCAGCAAATAGAAGATGAGGGTAAATGGTTCAATCACACATCTTTGTCTCTTGTCACGGTCACACAAATGAGGCTTTGTCATTGAGAACTTAAATGTGGTTTCAAAAGTCAGATCTTATTGTAACTCCATAAACAGCATGTTCCACAACAGTCAAAGCTTGAAACTGAAACTCCCATGGTCTGATGTATTTTCAGCCTGTATCGGTATAGGCTTAAAATAATAAAAAGAATTTTAAAAAAGGGATCCAGCACCCAAGAAAACATTCTGTTATAGATACAAGGAGCTTTGCTCTTTGTTATTATGCCATAGAAATCCAGGTCACCGGCCAAATATTTGGTTAAGCCCATCTTCTGCTCCAGCTGGTTATGCTACACACAGTCCCTGGGACATACAGTATATAGGTTAACTCATCCACACCCACCACCACAGGGCAGCTGCATGCCTGTAACTATGTAATCCAACGATCTACTAACAAAAGCACATACACTCACAACACACAGAGCAATGTGAGGAAGCAGTCATAAGGCAATTACTCCCCAGTGCTCACATGTCTACCTGTCTAATGATTCAGTACAGTGCACCATTTGTGTACTTCTCCTTTCTTCACTGTAGTCCAGTACTTTCCACAGGAAACCCTCAGTCACAGAGGTGGAACCCACCCAACCAACGAGAGGTTGATGCCCAACGTCTCCAGACATCCACAATTACACACTACATTTCCCATTTCCCCTTCTATTTTTGCTTAAATGTCTGCAGAAATAAACAGATTGTGATTCTTTAATGCAAACAACAGAAAATTACTTCTCGCGTGTAATTCGGGATATTTTATTTAATTCATTAAGGCCATCTAGGCCTAATTTGGTTGTATTTAGTTGTTTCTCTTTTATCTGCACGCTCTCTAAACACTGAAAAAGTCCCACCCGGCAGCCTGATCAGTCTCCTGCTAAGCCAAAATACCGTCAGCCCTCTTGGGGCGAGACCCAGCCTAGTTTTCACACTGGTGTAGTTTCTCCCTGAAACAGCCTACATGACTGATGAATACTTAACATGCTTTAAGGTTTTGCTGTTCATCAAAGCAAATTCCTAACATAGTAATAACATCGTAATAAATGATTACATTTATAGAGCAAATACTAATGCAGCCATCCTTCATTACACCCAATTTAAGCTTATAGACATGTTCTATAAAACAAATATAATACTTGTAGGGCAAGTACTATATTCAAATATTTGTTACATTTTGAATCAAATGAAAACTTTGTAACAAATATGCTGCAAGAAAGTAAATTGATACAAAATCACCTTCCTTTAACACTTTCTGTTCTAAAGTAGCAGATATTTACCACTTGCCATGAATGACTGGTGATATAGATAGGTCTGTTGATGAGGGCTGGAACTAAACGCTGATACGGGCAGACAAAGTCAAATTTACCACCGTTGCTCTAGGCTGCGGGGATCACAGACCCTTCAATGTCACAATATTTTTTTATTTATTTTTCATTCTTTGGTTACGTCCCCGGGCTCAGCTGCTTATTATTATGCCTGATAGTCAAAACTGGACTATATTTACACCGTGGCTTAAAAAAAGCCCAGAAAGAAGTCTGGATAATAAACAAATTCATTGCAGCACTTCCAGACTGATTTGCATGGCAAAATACTCGACTATCTTTAAACACAGCACGCAGCTGTGTTTAAAGATTTCTTTTTTTTTTCTCCACCCAAACATGTGACAGTGCATTCGCTTTCGAAGCTAAGTATTCATGTAATGATAAGAAACACACGAGTGCTCACATGGGAGGGGCTAATGAATGAGAAAATGCAAGCGAGCCTGCTCGTGCTGCAAAGTGATAAACACACAGCAAAGGGAGGCACTCAGAGATTAGAAGGAGTGAACACCCAAGAGGAGACTTTGTTACAGTAAATCGGAAAGTTAGTTTGACAGTTGGACAGAGTGAAAACACAGCATGACAACATGAATTGCGTGTGGCCGTATGTGTACCGTCTAACCTGTGAGTGTGGCCGTGGTTTGTAGCGTGGAGCTTCCTGATGACTTCCTCACTGAAGTCAAAATGAACCCTTCCTCTGGCACAGGGTGAACGCCGGTACATTTCCCCGACACACATGAACTCATGCACACGCTATCTGACTCATACTATCACACATGTAACTACAAGCACAACCTGCTGTTAGAGCCTCAAAAACTCAGCACGCACACACACAAAGCGCACAAATGTCTCATACACTGTAGCATTATTAAAACCTAAGCAGCATGCACACACACCTCAGACACTCAGCATTCAACAACAAATCTCACACACACCTTGTCACAAAAGCATGCAACTACAAAAGACTGACAACTGACATTCCTCACACATTCACCACATTTCAACACACAACCAGCCAACCTGTATATCGATATATGACAGTACATCGAAACGACTGTTTCCTATAAAGCTTCTGTTAAAACAAAAGTTACTCAGCACATTATCCATCAGCCACTCTCTCCGAGGTACAAGACAAGCAGCAAGCACGTCTCCAGTCACCCTCTCGCCACACTTGATCTCATGTCACAACAGTATAAGCAGCAGCCTGCACGTCACATCACTGAACTCTTTCAGCCCCTGATCACTGTCTGACTCTGTCACTGCCCCCTCTCTGCCGGACTCTTCTCCTCGTCACAGACCATACTTCCTCCCCATGCTGTGTGTGTGTGTGTGTGTGTGCGAATCTGAGCGGCTGTGTGTTTAACATGTGTGTGTATGGAGCTCTGTTCCCTTCGGTGCAGCCCAGCAGAGTAAGGAGGAACATCAAAGTTGCGGACTGGAATAACTGGAGTGGAGTAATTATTCACAACCTTTGCCAGCTTTTTGTATCTACAGAAAACATCCAGAAGCACGAGGACTCACACACCCAGCTACTCAAAAATAACTACATGCAAACAAACTGTGATTTATGTCATTTTTCTTGAAAAGCCTCTGAAATAACCCTCTGTACACAAAGGTTCGAGCTTTAGTTTCACTTATTTTAAAATATATGAAATAAGTTTGCATATTTGGGTAAAAGTTTTAGGCTTAAAGATTGTATTGGTTCAGCGTTCTTTCCTTTTTATGGTATCTTGTGAACCGGCTGCACATTTTTGAACGCACAGCGCAATAAAAGATTATTACACTTCCCTTTAACGACGTCTCTTCGGCATTTACGAGCAAAATATAAAGACTGGAGAACATCTTTGAGGACAAGTCAGTGATGGCGTCATAGAGTAAGGTATAGCTATGCTAAGATCTTGTGCGGCTACATTATAAAGACCTTTAAGCAACATATTTAAGCTCTTTTCTGCTTCGATTCACTATTTGAAACCTGGTCCACCTTAACTGTCAGCGCATCTCTGTGTGAGAAAGAGGGGGCATCTGGCATCATTGCAGGGGGCCACAGTGCCCGTTGACACTGTGCGCTATACTGATCGCTAAGCCCTCATTTCATGACAACTGATGACAGGCTTGCGATGGATAGCAGCACGTACAAAATGTGCAAAGTCATCAGAAAGAGCAGTGAGTACTGGTTTTGTGTGTGTGTGTGTGTGTTTTGTAGAAAGGGAATAAACGTGAAGACTTAGCTTCATTTTGGGGGTATCAGTCTTAGATTTTAGCCACGAGCTTCATTTGAAACTGCAGAAGAAGCTCATTTGTTCATGTAGACTCTGTAACACAGGTTTACATTTCACATCACATGTTTTGTGGCGTACATGTCTATAATCTGGTGTCTTGGCCTTTGTTAAGCCTAAGGAGCACTGGTGTATTTTACAAAGCCAGACTCTTCTTATCTGCATCCAATCTTAACGCTTACAAAGAACTGCTATGATTTGCACTCCTCTCGATGGCTTCCCCACGACTTTTTCTAAAATTGGTAAAACGGCTTTCTATTGGTCAGAGCGCATTAAAGCTGGATGTATTTGTCACCCCGGGAGAGTTAAAAGCTCTCATATAGGCTAAAACTGCATGGATATGTCCTGCTACCCAAAGGCTGACCTTCTCTTTTTTATTTCAACGTTCATTCAGGTTACATTTGATGTTTCCCGTTTTTGTAACTTTATAATCGTGCGACTTGTTGGCGAGTGAAAAAGAAACTTTTAATGTGAAGAGACTTCCTGGTTAAATAAAATTGAAATTACAAGAAAAAAAACCAACAAATGCTACTTTTTAAATATATGTCTCTTGTTATGGTTTACGAAGTTTCACGAAAACACCCAACACACACACACACACACTATGAGTTTCGGTTCTTCTTATGAAACTCAGGAAAATCTCGCTGAATGACAGCTGGAGGAGTTTCTAATAAGCCCTGTCATGACGGGACACGTAAGCTCGCTTGTCATTTTGCTGAATATGATTCATGGCCATGACACATAATCGAGGCACTTAGAAAAACACACGAGGGGAGGAGCAGGATCGCAGAGACCAAAGCTGAATTGGTGCTACGGTACGTTCCCACACTGCAGCTCGCCCCAGCGCTTCTCAATAAACACAAAGACGGAAGAAGCGGGACATGTGCATAGCCAGCGGGCTGCATGTATCCTGCACAACAAAAGCAACAGCATTCCTCTGGAGGTAACTATGGGAGAAAAACACACAGAGTCAATGTTAGCTGCCAGACACGAAAACAAGCCGCTGTAAGTGGATCGTGTATGTTTTTTATTTTTTTATTCATATAAGAAAACTGAGATATAAGTGTCTTACATTGGTGCTCACTCAAAGACCTGAATATTGCTCGTTCAGAGAGAAACTCACCCTATTTAAGTGGTCTTACATAATTCAGTGACATCACACGGTCAAATCCTTCTAAAATTAGAGACTCCCCTGCCTTCAGCTTATGACGTCAGCTGGTTAACTCAACTATGACTGAACCTAAAATCGAATTAAAAAAAATTAAATAAATAAATCATTCATAAGTGCATGACTCACAAGTGCTTCTGAGCACCTCTGAGCAGGTTTGCTGCTTACTTCTACATCCAGGGCTTTGGTGGAAGACACTGAACATATAAACACCAGCAAGTCAGCATGTCTGACGTTACACCTGGTTAGGAAGCTTCCTGTAGTGAAAACACAAGAGACCAGCTCAGTGTCTTGGCAAAAACAAAAACAGGGATTGTGTTCAGAAGCTACGGCTCTGCTTTGTTTCCTTTGTCAATCCTTTAAAATGAGCCAGAAAAAAAAAAACATTAGGCCACAGTCTCATTATCATACCAAAGTCTTGGCAACACAACACACGCCACTAATTCTTTTTCCACAGGTCTAATTATAGCGCATCAGGAAGCAAGCAGTATTGTAAAACCTGTTAATAAACTGCATACCAGATGTTTTCTTACCTGTTCTGTGACTCTCATCACATTTTAAAATAGATGATTTCGTTTTCTAGAACTAACAACATGCAGGAACCTTCTGTGAACACAAGAGGGCGCCATTTAGCTTCACAGAAACAGCTTTCTGTGGCCACGTTTACATCCATGAGGTGGCAGTACGATATCTGCATTATGGCTCTAGATAAGCCATGCAACATATTTTTACATGGTTTGGCATGTGCTACCAGATGCCCAAGGAGAGCGTGTGAAGACGCTTCCATAAAATATTAATTCACACTGACTTAAAAACAGCGCTCATTGTGGTTCTGAGCAGGCTATACTGTGACTAACAGTCAACCTTCAGCCATAATTATGAATGAGGTGTGCTCTGAATGTCAAAGGGAGAAATCAATACGCGTGTGCAAATCCTTACAGAAATCTGTTAATGAAGGTGATCAAGGTGATCGTGCACATTTGGAATTTGGAAAAGTTCCATGCAAAAACACATTTTCCCATCAAATGCAGAGAGCCATAATTTAAAACTGAGCAGGCTCTTATTTGACAGCTTAAAAAGTAGCCTGTCAAATCGTCACCTTATGTTTTGAATCCATATCACTTTGGAGATGAGGAAACTTGTAAAAAAAAAAAAAAAGTAGAAAAAAAAGAAAGAAAAAGTTTTAACAAAATGTCTTTTATCTCTGGGAACAACAAAGAAAAGCTGCAAATAGAATCACAGACGTATCTGACAGGCACAGCATCACCTTTGACATGAAAGCTATCGTGCTAATACAAACACTCCCAATCGTATTAAATCAGGATCAGAGAACAGACACGATCCCTGAAAGCACTTTAAAAACAAACTCTGAGAAAAGATGAAGAAACTCAGGACTTAATAGGACTGAGATGAAGACAAAGGCGGACGAAGAAAAGAGCAGGAGTCATTTCCAGGGTAAAAAAATGTGATCTGCAGGGCAATGAATAAAATGTTATCTCGCAAGGTTTCTGCACCGAGTCCGAGAAGAGACTTCTTGTGCGCTGACAATATTACGACCGTCTTCAATGAGTACGCTGTTTCAGTAAAAGTGGGGGAAAGTGCACTCTGATTTCTGTCATGTGAATTCCCTGTGATCCGACTCGTCGTAGCACGAGCGATCCACAGCATGTGGAGGTCTAGTTCTCTCCTCTGTCTGCAAACATGGGTAACAAGCTCGGGGAGAGTTGGTACATTTCTTGGACGGTGGTCATTCACACTTGGTGTTTATTCCAAATTTGACTCATTTCACTGAGGGATTAAAACAGAGTGTCACTTCTTTTCAAGCAGCATCGAGTATTAAAGTATTTATTCAAAACTCTAAAACAGTGAAAAAGCCCAGTAGGATACAGGTCATTTATCCCCTTATTTTATCTTACTTACGTAAAATACATAAAATTAACACTCTGTATTTAATCAGTATTATTCATGGCTCTCTTCCACGGCGTGCATTTGTCCTGCCTTCCTCTCTCGCCACCAACCGTTCGCAGCAGATGGCCCCGCCCCTCCCCGAGCCTGGTTCTTCGGGAGGTTTCTTCCTGTTAAAAGAGAGTTTTTC
This sequence comes from Pundamilia nyererei, assembly GCF_000239375.1. Taxonomy (NCBI): domain Eukaryota; kingdom Metazoa; phylum Chordata; class Actinopteri; order Cichliformes; family Cichlidae; genus Pundamilia; species Pundamilia nyererei. The sequence goes on from NW_005187451.1 coordinate 1,102,386, forward strand.
CTTCCCACTGTTGCCAAAGTGCTTGCTCACAGGGAGTCATGTGATTGTTGAGGTTTTCTCTGTACTATTGCAGGGCCTCGAGCTGCTGCTGCTGCTGTGATTTGGTGCTATATAAATAAAACACCTGTAAGAATTTCTTTTTCAGACCTGTGGAAAACCTTGAAACTGTGATGAACTAAGATAAACTATCAGTACTGTAAATTGTTAATGAGGTTATAAGCTTAACACGCTGTAGGATCGCGCGTGCGCTGCTTTGAACAGTCGTCCTTTAATTGGTCGCTTCTTGAGTTAAAAGGTCAACATCTGCCAATCAAGTGCATTAAGTAATAAAACAGCACTGAGCAGCACAGATTAGTCTGTTTGATAACAACTGCGTCTGGTTAAGAGTCGCCGGGCAGCCCGCTTTTAAACACATGTGACCTTTCAAATGTACCTCACGTAGACGACACTTTAGCAGCGTAGTGGGACTTTAGTATTACTGCTCCTCACCTACGTCACAGGTAAGGCAGGTATTGATTTTTCACGGAAAGCTCGCCTTGATGTGCAAACAGAGGGGGGCGCAAACCCGCCCCACCACCACACGGCTCTGAGGTCACTCTGAATGCTTCATTCATCTACTGACACATCACTTATAGCTTCCAGCAGCATCCAAAAAGACCAGAGAAGCAAAGAGGCAGATACGGTCAGACAGGAGATAATGAATCCTTCCAGTCTACAAGCTGACACGTTCGATTGCCAGATAGAGGGAGAATTTAAAGCTCCGCCCTGGTGTCCGCCGCCTTACCACAACATAGCGTTCTGAACCCCCGTCCACTCCCCCACCTCGCTCTCTGTATAAATCTAATTCCCTGCTCTGAAAAGAGGCCACTGCAGTCATTCCCCCTGTGATTAACCTAATCCGTTGGCAGAGTGGTTGTCCTCTCAGTGACACCACCATTACGTATTTGACGTAGACTGCATTCACGCCGCGATAACCAAGCGAGCGTACTCTGAAAACGTGTGAATTTGAAGCAGCACGGGGCACAAATGTCACTGAAAGGAGCTCAGAGACCTACAGCGAAGCAAAGCTTCACTATAAAGCACTGCGAGCTGTTTTTGAGCTTTCAGCTACACTCTCTGGCCACTTTATTAGGTATATCTGTTAAGCTGCTCGTTAACACGAATATCTGATTTTCCATCAGATGGAAATTTCAAGCAGAGCGTGATCTGCTGGGATTTTCCCACGCAACCATCTCTTCAGAAAAGGAGAACCTATCCCAGTTTCAGGGAGAACAAACGTCACTGATGCCAGAGTTCAGAGGAGAACGGACAGACTGCTTTGAGCTGACGGGAAGGCAACAGTAGCTCAAGACCACCCCGGGTGCCGCTCCTGTCAGCGAAGAACAGGAAACTGAGACTACAGTTCACATAGTCACCAAACTTGGACATTACAAGATTGGAAAACGTCGTCTGGTCTGATGAGTCTCGATCTCTGCCGCGACATTTGGATGGTCGGGTCAGAATTTGATGTAAACAGCAATGGTTCAGGCTGTTGCCGGTGATGTAATAGCGTGGGGGGTAGATTTTTGGCACACCGTCTGCCATTTTTACCCAATGAGCATTATTTTGATCATACCTAAGGATTGTTCATCCCTTTGTGAACACAGTGCTCCCGTCTTCTAACGGCTGCTCCCAGCAGGATAACACTGCAGGTATGAAAGCTCAAATCATTTCAAACTGGTTTTCTGAACATGAGGGTGAGCTCACCACATTCACTGGCGTGTTCCCAATCACCAGACCTCCATCAGAGCACCCTTTGGCCATCTCCCTTTCGCTGATGAGGAACCTTTGTGGTCCAAAGTAATTACCCCCAAAAACATGTTAACTTTTATCAACGCTATCAATCCCAAGTTACGCTTTTTCGCTCTGTAAAGCAGGAGTGTCCAACTCCAGACCTCGAGGGCCGGTGTCCTGCAGGTTTTAGATGTCCTTGATCCAACATGCTGATTTAAATGCTAATTGACCTCCTCAACATGTCTTGAAGTTCTCCAGAGGCCTGGTAATGAACTAATCATGTGATTCAGGTGTGCTGACCCAGGGTGAGATCTAAAACCTGCAGGACACCGGCCCTCGAGGCCTGGAGTTGGACACCCCTGCTGTAAAGTAACATTTAGTAACAAAGTAACATTGTAACTATTGTTTGTGAGGTGAACTGCTTCACCTGGTTTTTTCTCTTCTCCTCTGTACGCAGGTCGCTTGTGGAAACGTAACTTTGTTTACTACTTCTGCATGATTTCATTACTTTAATGAGAAATCGATCGTTTCTTCCTAGAAACTTGCTCAACGGTGGCGAGTGTGTTTTCATGTGATATTTCACGCTTTGTTGTGTCGATATCTGACGGTCGTGCTACCTCGGGGACAATGATATCACATCACGCATGTGACAGGCAGCCGTGCTTATCACAATAAAATACGATTCACAGACACAAAGGAGTTCACCTCCCTCAGTGCTCACACTTAATTATTCAGAAAGCTGCAAAGCAAACCTTCACATACATCGCAGCTATTTCTCAAACACACGAAACGTATTAATTACAGTCTAATTGTAGTAGACTTTTTTTCTTGGAAGTCTCGTGTTTGAGAAGCTTCTCTGTGTGTGAGAATATTTAAAGCTAAGGACGTGGTGGTTTGTGTTTGGGATTAGAGAGCTTGAACTTCAGTAACAAACCCCACACATGTCACTTCTTCTATCGTTTGCTTTTTGCTTTTCATGCAGTCCATCTCCAGCTGTCTACGGGCGACCGAATCCGTAGGAGTGATGATCCACAGAGTGGTTCAAAACAATGATTCACTTCAGGTTCACGGATCAAGGAGAATAAATGAGGTAATGTTCGCTAAATCTCTCGAACAGGAGCTCTGCACACACTTCACCTGCACAGAACATGCGTAAGAGCTTCGCTTTAAACTTGCACATAAGCTACGTTGCCATCAGAATAGTAACATTTCAGTTATTTGGCGGTTTTGGGCTAACTAACCCTGCTGTAGGCGAAAATGACCGCACTTAAGTTACTGCTGGATAAGAATTGCAAAATTAGTTTGGATGGCGGTGAAAATCCCCAGAGAGAAACCGCTCGTCTTGCTCATCGCATTTCAACGGGACAACCTGCACAAGCAGAACCTCATTAAGTGTTGGGTTTGGGCTAGTTTACGGTATATTCAGAGCAGCAGATCGCTCTTTAAATGTGCCGTTTAGCTCCCTGTTAAGAACTGCAAAGACTCTACGGAGGATAAACACAGAGGATTTTTAAAAAAGCACGATTTTCATATCACGGCTCTCCCTCTGTGTTCACAGCATTTCCAGCAGTGATCTACACACAGTGCACTGCTGAGGTATGACTACAGAGTACCAAGTCTAATGAGAAGGCCACGCTGTGTCCGAGCAATTTTCAACTCCAGTATGTTTTGAAGGGAACTGCTTCTCACTTTTAGATCAGCATACATACATTTACAATAATTTGTTATGTCCATACTGTTTGTGCTGCGAGTGCCAACACTTGGGGAAGGTTAGGGAAAGAATGCAGGCAAGATGTTAGCATTTCTGTAAAAGTGCAATCTGCTAAACCCGCCCGACCATCCTCCTGCAGTGCTGATTCAGTTAATTCAAAAGTGTTGGTGCACTGTGATCATTGTGCAACTGAGAATCCTGTTTATATTACGTAAGCGTGTAATATTTAAGAAACAGGGTTGCAACAATAAAACGGGGCAGTAACAAAGATGGATCTCCAGTTTATCTTTACGCACCAAATCCAGGAGTGACCACAGAAACAGACGGGGCTCGTGGAAACTTCCAGATCAGACCATGCTGTCGTCATCATCTTGGTTACCCTTGTGATAAATAGATTTGTTTATTGTTCTCTGCAAGTCTCTACTCAATATCCTACTAGATATGACTCATGCTCAAGTCTGGTATTATTGAACCAATCTCCTTAAGGAGGAGCATGCACACACACATACACACACATAGATGCACTCATCCCGGACTTTAAGAGGATACTTTCAGAAGATGAAAAACTCTGCATCGATCACTTGATAACAGTTCTTGGTTTTAATAATCGTGCCGGCCACATATAATCGCCACTGATGCTCTTTTAGAGCTGCTGCCTGCTCCAGGTTTAAAACAAGGAGAAACAAAAGGAGGCTCGAGCCAATTAGAAGGCAAGAAATCCTCATTCTGTCATCAAGGAAAGGGCAGATATCAGCAAGTCTTCTTTCAACCACAGCTGATGAAGATCTAAACACTTACAGTATAATCCTGCAGTTACTGGCAATCAAAGCATCCAGAGCCACGTTTCACATCTCTGGTCGTCTCCAACCTCGGGTCTGCTGGACCACGCTCAGGTCACATTTCATGAATGACCTTTGATCCTAAAGGTACATATGTGCATGGGATATCACACCAGCTGCTACTACCAGTTATCAAATTATTGTTATCATTTTATATTTAAGCAAATGATTTTGAATTAATTTTGGGGACAAACCTGGAAGCTGAGCCAGCTGCCTGTTTTATCTACAACTCCAACCGGGGTTTAGGTCTAATCTGGAACAATAAAATACACAAGAGCGCACACTTAATATCAGCACACGTCAGCCTGCTGTGAGACATTTCTTATCTGTGTCTGTGCAACAGCAGGAATGCATCATCAAATGTTAAAAAGCCCTAACAGCTAAGGCCTTCACCTACAAAACCCAAGCTTATCCCGGCCTGAGGTAAATAATGTGCAACATCAGCTGACGTCTTTTTTGATCAAGTAAGACATCGGCAGCAGAGTAATCAAATCCTTTGGCAATACCACGCAAAAAGAATCACACTCACTGGTTTCCTTCTCATATGGCAGTCGCTTCTTTCTCACATACGTGCTGACCGAACCCACACGGGGTCTGATTACGCGCAACAATGCATGAACTGCAAGGACCACAGCGACGACTCCAGCACACAAACTGGAATCAACATGTTTGAAAAAGCAGCCCCGCCGGCCGATCTTTAGCTTGACACTCGAGACCGCGTGTATCAAATTGCGTTCGGCGAGCACAAACACCCGCAGCTGAATACAAAATCTGTTTTTTGCACCGGTGCCCACTTTGTCAGGCCATTCAAAGTGCCTCTATGAAGCAGCATGTGAAACTGCATGGCAACAAGAGGGTTCAAAAGCACTTGACTCGTGGCTCCGTGTGGTCGGCCATTGTTTGCTTTGAAATACCTGCTGCTTTTTTTGCCGAATACGCTTCTCTCTGGAAAATTATTCTGTGAAAAAATATCTATGAACAGAGCGGCCAGAGCTGTTTTGTTGCTGGATATACTAATGAATCGAAAAGGCATTTAAATGAAAACTGACAGTGGTTTCAAAGAGTGATTAAAGCCCAGAGACAGATGTCTGTAATTTGGGTAATCTCGTCAGTCTCCACACCATCATTATCAAGCCAAACAAAGGCACTTTAAACTGTCATCTCTCAGTCAGCTGCTTCAACTGCATTTTGAGCACAACACATAAATCCCATAAACGAATCGTGCAAAACTAGGGCGACATAATGTCCCTCTCTTTTGTCTCCCTGTCCCACATCTTGAGACAATTTCCCATCTTCTGACTGTGTCTGCAGGGCACGAACCTTTCTGGGGTTTACCCTGACACACGTGCAGGTGAAAGGGAGGCTTTTTAAAGATGTATTATATTTAAATGAAGCTTAGCCTGTCCATTTCCACCCATTTTCGCCCATGGGAGAAAGTTACAAGCTACCAAAAAGTCACAAACTTTACAGAGTTTGGTGATTATGATGGAAACTACCACAAAGAGAATAAAGCAACAGCAAATACTTTATCTCCGCTAGAATTGCTGTTCAGTTTTTCAGAGAAGGAAATATGGTGCGATGCATCTATGCACGCAGCCCTACAGAGAATATGAGAGTATATGAAGACTATTGCACGGGGCCGTAAGAATCTAAGTAAGACATCTGTGTAGCCTCTGCTCCGGAAGGTGAAGGCCGGTGCTCGTAGAAGCAGGTTAAGATCGAATTATCAAATTGTTTCAGTTTGGCTCAGCAATTCTACTATTTTATTATCTGTTACTTCTGATGCTGACCATCCAAGACGGTCACGGACAAAATTAAGACTGCGTGAACAAGTTCCTGTTGCCGTCAATCACACTGAGAATCGACGTCCAACTCGCAAATAACATCTTATTTTTTTGGTATTACAAATCACAAGTGCTAATTTGTAAAGGTTAGATACTGCAGCTTTTACAAACTGCCAACATAAAATCACAGCCAGCAGTTTCTAGCAAATAACTTGAGATAAGCTCAATGGTTCATCTTACAAACAGAACGCAGCAGAGAGTCGAATTTAACAAATTCAGACATTTTCTTAGAAGTTGCTGGAAATCAAAGATAAAGGGGAGCAGGTATAAGAAGCAAAGTCATCAGGTAATACACACACACACACACACACACCTGTTTATTTAGATGTATAAAATGTCTCTTTAGTTGCAATGCATTATTGGTCTCACTTGGTTAGAGGAGCACTGCATGGAACGGACGAGTGCACCTATTAATCCTTTGCTGTTGCAAGTGACATAAAACCATCCAATCCCAAATGAGGAGCCAAATATTCACTCGCCTCCCTGTAGCTGAGCGCTGCACCCCCTGCTTATTGGCAAAAGACTCACAGATGGATATGCACACATGCACAAACATGCATGCACACACTTTATGTGTGAGAAAAGATTCCTCAGCATGAATATTTTGCATCCACAGTTAGAACACAACGTGTCTTCCTTTGAGACCAAAAAGGTTTTATAATATTTCCATGTTTCACTTTCACAAATATATTAAGTATTAAGTATATTTAAAGAATGGATATGTTACTATAATCTGGTGTTATGTAGCTTGATTAGCTATTCTATTTCATGTTTCAGCCACATTTTAGGAGCCGAGGAGGGTTTAGTGTTGGTAGGAGATAAACTGGCAGTGTTGTCATTAGGGATTAGATGGTGGAGGGCTGGGAAAATGATCACTGGCATGAATGAGTAATTGGTTGGACCAACAGCAAAGCATGAGAGAACTGAAAAGAGAAAAGTAGAGACGAGTAAATATTTTATCCCACTCTGTGTCAGCCTGAGTGATGCAACAGAGACACTGATGTACGGAGAAAACTTTGAGGCTCTTGAACGCAACGCTTTGCAAAGCTAATTAGAAGAAATTTGTTACCATAATCTAAACAGCCATTCGATCAACGCACAGCAGTCCAGAGTCAGACAAATGGCTCAATATATTCCAACTGCAGACAGTTCTGTTTCTTTACCAAATCAGGTGCATAATCCTAGCTACGGCTGCCGCCGTAGGACAAAAAACTGTGGCCGCCGTTGGTCTGTAGTGAGTGTAAGCTGTCAGTCTGCTGATGTCCATGTTTATTTGTAACTGATGACAGCCACACTGAGGGGAGTTGTTGAGGATATTTCCTGAACTTTTGTGTCAGCATGCACTTCCTGGTGTTAGTGAAACTGTCTTTGAAGTGAAGGCAACATTGTTGAACTTGAACGCTTTGTGAATAAACTCTCATATGATGTGAAAATGCAATCAAACTGTTTATCGGAGGGAAAGCGTGATTTTGGGACGCTGAAGCGTAGCCGACATAAAGTTAGCTTCTAACTGTTATAACTGCTGCTGTTTAGCCTGCTTGATGACAATAACTACCTGCAACAATATCAGGAATGAAAAAGCATGTTTATGCATGTTTTCATGTGTTAGATGAACCTTGAGATGAGGAGACAGACGATAACATTTCATCCAGGTCGTGTTATCTCTTTTCTTTGGTGAAGGGACCCTTGAGCCTTGATTATTTGAGTCTGAAAGTACAGACACAAATACAAATTTGCCTTAATGGCATGCAAAGAGCTATGGGTTCTCCTCTCTTCCTTTGTCATACAACGCATGGGCTGATCTCTAACCACATACACAAAACAGCATCGAGCAGAACAGCAAGTCCACTTTGGCCACTGCATTAAAGACGGCGGGTCAGAACTGTGAATTCCACAAACCAGCACTGAGTACTTTAAACCGATTAATTAAGTTTATGGGAAGGCGTCAACTTGTTGGAAGTCCAGTTCTTCTATTCTATTAAAGAACCTCAAAAAACAACTGCCTGTACCTTTAAAAACAACATGACCCTCTAAACTTGGAGGCATTTTATCCCACAGCCTTAAATATTTGTGGCAGATATATCGTTAACTAAGAATGGGGAGAGAAACACTTATATCGTTATTTATACTGCGGTGGAGGCCGGGACTTTGTGTCTTCATTAAGTAGCAGTTTTGGAATATTACTAACTTTTGCACTAAGACGTTTTAATGCATAATTTAGGTCAGGAAATGACTCGTTTTATTTTTACCTTTATAAATATTGCATTAGGCAAGTGGAAGATATTTAATGGAGGCCCTTTTTTGACTGCGCAAATGTAATCGCAGCGTCAGTCAAGTGAGTGCATTTAAATATGAGCAGCTCTTATTAAAGCAAATATTAGATGCTTTCCCTGTTAAGGTATTATTTATGAGACAAGCCTCTCTTCCTAGTACTGCTGTCAGGTCACATGCTGAAAGAATAAAAGAGGAAAAAGATGCTGCTCAGCTTGCTGCCACCACCACCGGCTGCGGCTGCCGGCGCATGTCACGCCCCGGCACCACCCGGCATCGACCTGTGGGCTCTGATTCTTCAAGGCTCCCCGCGGGGGGCCGCATCGATCTCGCTCCTCTCTCAGTTTAGCCGGGTTTAAATTATGCTTCACGGGGAGCGACATGAAACCTTTAGCCTCAGCACCAAAACTAAATCTATACTCTCGTCTCGCTTTTAGTTAACATGCAGCTCTGTGCAACGCATTCAGCGTGTAGCGTATTAGCGAAGTGCACGAACACAGACAAGAGACACCAACTCATTTCACTTATTAGCATCAGCGTGTATATGATGAGGGTGAGACTGCAAACCAAGAAATAGTAACGTTGTTTCAGGAATGAGATCAGATAATACATTAATTGAATAAATCTTTTAGCTTTAAACCAGAATCTCAACGAGGCTGTGACGCATTATATCCTCCACACAATAACCAGAAATAAAGCACTTGTGTGCAAATGCCACAAAGGCCACCACTGACATCACCACACCTCACATTAAGACGTGTAATTTAATTATCAGTTGTGTCCAGGGAGGGTCGGCTCCGTTGAACCGTGCCTGCATGTTTATGTGTGCAGGTCTTTAGAAGCCAAGTGTGTGTGTTTTGTCTTTCATCCCATCTGTACGCTCTGTGCATGGTTGTGTGTTCTCATAAGGTGTGCGCATATGTCGGTGTGACACACATAGTTACCAGCAAACGTTGCTTCCTGGTTGCCATGGCTGAAGGTTTCAGTGAAACCATGCTTCACAGAGCTTCCTGTATCTCATTACCATCTCAGCCTCTCTTCTTTATTATTTTAAGTCATTTTCTTTCCCCTCGTCTTAATTTATCTTGTGCTTCGTGTCCTTATTGTGACTTACACTTGATTCTTGTTTCATTTTTAGGGTTCTTGTCAGTACTTTAGCA
>NW_005187451.1:1113393-1118062 GCF_000239375.1 Pundamilia nyererei
GATCAAACTCTTGGGAACACTTTTAGACGCTTCTAGAAAGCAAACAGTTTTGGTTCCTTCCACTAATGAAAAACAAGTCAGTGGGTCACTTTGATAAAGGGGAGGAGTTCCAGCTGCACACATGGACGTGGTCAGAAGTGAACTTCCACAGTGGAGTCTAAAAACTGCTGCAGCGCTGGATCTGATCCAGCCTCGAGCTGCTCACCCTTCAATTGCCTCATTTCTGTTACTCATAGTTTGCAATCCCATATTTTCTGGTTTGTAGCTCGGATATCCCAGCATGCGCTCAGGTGGACTGGGTCCTTGTTCCTGCTATCACTTCTGTAAATGTATTGCTTTGTGTCGTGTTTGTTTTGCCGGACTGACCACTCGTGCTCATTTTTTAAATTATCTCTGGTGATTTGCATTTGGGTCCTCTCCTCTGTGAACTCTCACATCAGATTTTTTATTATAAACACGCAAACACCTGCACACAAAGAGCTGCTTTTGGACTACCTCGGGAACCTTCATTAGACAAATAGGCAAGGGCATCCCATGGGTCTTTAAAATGACACCTCCCACTCTGGAGGAGGATTTGACTGTCAGACAACATCTCTAGTCAGTGTTAGCAGCTGCTGGAAATAGTGGCTGGGGAACACCCAGTCTTAAATCCAAGAGTCCCTTCTATATGGCTTCTATATATCCCAACCCATTTACAGCCAAACAGGGAAACAGGTGCTGCTGTTCTCCTAAAATCTGCTCCAAGTCCAGTAGACTGCAGCAGGTACTTTGGGCAGTTTTAATGAATCAAGCTTGAAAATGTTCGGATAAAGTTGGATTTTCACAATCTAACCATTAAGTATATATTTTGTTGGATACGATTACATAAACAGCTGAGATTTTTTCAGCGCATCTGAACTATGCAACATGTTCTCACTCCCAAAGCGTAACATTTTACTCTAGGTGACAAATCGTTGGTATGTTATGCTTCCAGACGCCCAACACGTCCCTAGATTACGAGATCGGAAAAATGAGGAAACATGAGAACCGTTTGGAATGAATCTACACATGTGCGTTTGTTTTGGAAAACACCTCTAACGTTATTAAAGTCGTGGTTAAGGTTAGGGATAAGGTGAGGTTTTGGACTGGAATACATGGCTGGAACATGTATTAATAACCCATAACCCGGCGCGTAGCATAAGAACGCGGAAGGTTACCTTTCACGTTCCTCAGGAACGCCTCGGGACTTGACTCTATATTACACCTCGGGAGTGAGAACGGGCTGCAACTATGACACGTGTAATGTGGTGCACTTGACTTTCTACAAATTCATAAACAAGAAAGCAAGCATGGATACATGAACCTGCAAAAGTCCAGCCCAGAGGCTAGAATAACAAGCTATGTGCTATTAAAGAGCATCAGGCCAGGAATCTTCTGGAAGTACCAGGTTTTCTTGTTTCACGGACCAGCGACTTCACCCTAAAGCAACCTAAATGTAAAGGAACGTACATATGGAGGTAAAAGTGTGTGACCCTTACAATCTGTGTGTGTGAGCGCGTGTATTCATATCGTTGTGGGGACCAAACATTGGAAGTTTGCTACACTTGTGGGGACCAAAATCCTGTTTCTCCCAAGTTTGAGACTGAAAATGTGGTTTTAGTGACAGGGTTACAATTAGGTTAGGGTTAGGCATTCATTTTTCATGGTTAGCGTCAGGGTAAGGGGCTAGGGGAAGCATTATGGCAATGACATGTCCCCACAAGATGTGAATACCTGACGTGCGTGTGTGTGTTTCTGATAGCAAACTCACACTCTCATCCTCTGCAGACTCACACACTTGCAGAGGATGACAGCACACATGCACACAAAGCCACGTACTCACACACACACACACACACACATCACATCGTGTGCAACCCGAGTCTGGGAATCACATTGCAGCTTTTCCTCAACAGACACACTAAAGCTCAGGAACCTAACCTCTCACTCGGACGCACACAGAGGCGCCCATCTCGCAACAGGCCTGAGACACATTGACGGAGAGACATATAATTGATATGACACCAGCACCACATGGGAGCGGACCAGAAGCAAACCTGCGTCACACCGGCGCACAAATGACAAAGAACGTCTATTCTTTTAACAGCAACCGCTCAAAGGAGAAAGACCTCTTTCTCCTCTTTCACCCCTCCTCTGCAATCATACTCTTCCTCTCCACTCTCATCCACTCTTCTCATGGGTCCTCTCTGTCACTTACTTGTGTACTCTGTCCTCTCACGTTACCCTCCAGGATCTCTCCTGCTGTATTATTTAGTGAGGAATAGTGCATTGTGCGTTGTTTGTGTGCGACCTCTCAGTGGCTTACTCTACTGTAAGAAAGAACTAATGTGCAACTGAAGGCCAAAAGTTTGAACCTCAGAAGAAGCAGTGACCTCTGTCTGCTACTGCTGTGGATGAGTTCAGCATTTTACCACTACTGAGAATCACTTGCAGCATGGCTGAACCATCGGCTCTGGTCGCTCACATTATAGCACATCACAGGTGTCCCGACCATACGGCAATTCAGCATTCGCGCCTAGTCATCGTGAAGACAAGGGGAGGCTGTGAGAGAAGATGGGTGTAAAACTGCCAGTGGTGGAAGAGCTCAGCGTAGGCGTTAGAGGATTGTTTCAGTTGCTGTCGATAAGCAGGAGAAAAAATATAAAGAAATGTGAGAGCAAAATAGATATTAAAGAGAGCTTCCAACAACAACATATATATTATAAATATTATATTATATACACACATCGTCTTCCTGGTCCAGCTGAGTCACTCACTGCAGAGCGACTGCAGAGCCAAGCCACCTCTGGTCTGCCCTGCATTCATTTCACAGCACAGGCTCTGATAAATTATCAAACACACACAGTCACTGAGGCAGCTGTGAGGCTGGCACCGCTGTCTAACAAGCCAACATGTATACAATGCTAATGCACCATACTGCATGTCGCAGGGCTGAGAAGGGCAGATTCTGAAACTCCATTTTTAGCTTTGTACACAAACTTTAATGGATTTTCATCTGGTAAAGTTTCCATTTTGCTGTGCAAATGCTGCAGGTAAGCCTGGTTATTTGATGTGCAAACCCACCATAATGGTAATCGCTATGTTTGAGTAGTGTGACATATGTTCACATGCTTTTGCAACTATGTTACAACACATGGACTGTAGCCAAAGATCAGAAGATCCCTATCGCTAATAATCTGCTTATATGGCACAATGTTCACATGACGTGCTAATAGATGCAAAGCTGTGAGGGATGACAAACACAAATAAGCTGCGACTTTCTGTCTTCATTTAACAATGCCACGGGCTCTAATGAATTATCTGGCGCACACATTCACAGTCAGTGACTGTGCAGCACCTTAGGCAGTGATTAGTAAAAACAACTGCATAATGAGGCTGAATTTATGCACTCGCTCTCCCATAAAATCCATAGTGCACTTGGGTGGAAGGTGAGAATCTGAGACACAGAATCGGTTACAGAGTAGAGCTCTTTCAACAGCTGTGACTCGGGCTCCATCTCCGCAGCCTCTGAGCTCCTAACGAGTTACAGTTTAACAACATAAGCAGCCAAACTCTTGCCGTGGGACCGGTGGTGTGTAAAACAATCAACAGTCCTCATTAATAACCGCATATCTCCGGTGGCGCTGCCTACTCAGCTTAAAAGCTACAAACCTCTTAGTGGTCGGTTTGTTCCACTTCAATGGGAGGAAGAGGTGCAACCACAAAAGAACAGTGCAGATCAACAGGGACCAAGAACATGTTTTGTCACTCCTGAACATCTCTGATCGCTACGAAAACTCTTGCTGTGGGCCTCAAATTGCTTCCAGAGTATAAATTTAGAAGTGCCAAACATGAGCACGTTGATCGTACAAACCTGAACATAATCCATCAGTTCCTCCAGCCTGATACTCTCTCTGCCTATCACCTGCCTCCAGGACATCAGGGAGCAAAGGAAATAAGGACAGCAGGCTGAAAATGGCCTCACTGCTGTATCTACCTCCAGGGGTGGTGATTTGATTATGTGAATGTGGACAGGCATCTGAAAGGCTACAAAAGCAAAATCCAGCAGCCGCCACCAACATAAAGTCAACGAATGTAATAGAAGGCTTTAAATTGGACTGAGGGTTTCCTGGGATGGAAAAAAAAGAGTAGCCTGGTGCTATGTAAGGCAAACTAAATGTGTATCACGAGTTCTACTTTACACACCTGACAAATCCAATCAGTGCTAAACTGAATCAGTCTTCAGTGCACATAGCCAACATTTACATGCTATCATTTGTGACCTTAATATAAACACATTTAAAGGCTGAATGCATTTACATGGAGCATGTCTTCATAAACAAGTCTGCATATCAAAAATACATCCATGAGTCATCGCTACTGCAGGTGGTTGGCAGTTTTTTTGGTGCTCAAGACAGCGACAGAAACTTTTCCAGAGTGGTGACGGAACATAAGGAATATGGGCACCAGTGCAGATGGTCCTCCAGCCTGCCATCTTCAATGCTCACCAGATCTAACTGCATATTTGTCACTTTTTTCTAGCAGAAACATGTCTGTACCAACCTAGACTGAATATCACGACCCGAGTCGTGTGTGTGTGTGTGTGTGTGTGTGTGTGTGTGTGTGTGTGTGTGTGTGTGTGTGTGTGTGC
>NW_005187451.1:1118184-1128391 GCF_000239375.1 Pundamilia nyererei
ATGACAACAGTAAACAAGTCAGTAATTAAAAGCTCGTCTCTTTTTGTCTCCCCAGTGGCAGGAAGTGGATTGTTTTCTCCCCTCGCCATTTGCTTGAAGCGCTACAAAGCCTCTAACATTTCCAGCTATTCAACAATAAGCAGAGGAGTTTCCCGTTACATCAGGCCGCTGTGCTAAATGTGTCGCCTGCATTTAAGACGCAGTCTCCGTAAGTTCCACAGTCAGGATGAGTGTTTTTCTTCTTCTGACATGAAGCCAGCCTCATAATATCATGTGAACTTCAGGAGAAAGTGAGTCTTTGAAACGGATGGTGCGATTACCACCCTCACCATCGTCATCCTCGCTGTTGTTCTCCATTTTAACCTGTCATTAGGCTATCGAGGCTGTTCAGTCACCGGCTCCGTCCCATGCCTCTCAACAGTCGCCGCATGTCGATGAACAGGAGGTGACGGCGAGATGAGCGTGTTTACACGTATCAGTGCATGCTGGTATATGATCTGCGCGCGCCCGCTACCGTGTTTCTCTGGGCTTCTGTTGTTTGTGCGCGACACTCTGTCTGAACTCCTCACAAGGAGCGCCGCGCAAGGACACTGGCAGATGGTGAGCGGTGGCTGGGTCTCATGGCCAAGGCCCCATTCACCAGCTGCGAGCAGACAGCTACAGGGAGGCTGTTTAGGCCGCACACACACTTACAAACACAAGGTCCCGACAGACAGGTCAACCTTAAACACACATGCAAAACATTGCTATTGCACAATTGCTGCTACACACGCAAACACGGACAGCCCAGACTGCGAGCTGACTTCCAGTGTTATAATTAATTTTAGACCCGGTGTGACTTTTCTAGGCCAGTAGTTGTAAAAGTGGAGTCTGGATTCCCCCCAAGGGAGAATGTAGCCAGAGAGGTGCTCCAATAACATGAGCAATATGCTACTTACTAGGAGTCGTTCAAACTAACAAAACCACACAAAGAATTCAGTGTTTTCTGGCATTTTTTGTCACTGCTAATTTAAGGAACCCAGAACAGATCAAGAAGGTCAACGTGCCATCGAGCGTCCTAATACAGGACTGTTTAAAGTGTTTCTAGGGCTCAAGTTTGCAAAATACTAAATAGTTCTATGGCTTTATTAATAATGCACATGTAAGATGACAGTACTATTTTTAGTGGTGCATCAACCTACGCACTGCATTGTAATGCAAGCCAGTTGAACCTTTGCAGATATTCTCTGTTACTCTTATAGTTTGGAAACATGCAGAGGGTCAGCGGTCCTTTCTTATGTGTACCGTGCAAATAATTCCAACTTATTTAAGCGGCTGCACTTACATACAAGCATCTGGATTATTAATTCTCTTAAATTTGACTTTAAATTCCACCAGCAGGATGTCAAGTCAATCATTTTCTTGCTTTGAAAAAAGCCAAAAGGTTACTTTGTTTGGACGCGAGGAACGAGGGCCGAACTACCAAGAGCCAGTTCAATTTCCTCTCATGACCCAAGAGTCAGAAGATTGCTATTGAGGGGAGACAGGAAATTATTTTTGTGTCTGTGTGTGTCTGTGTAGCTTTTGTCAAGAAAATGAATAACGTCGCAGGATGTGAGTCTGAATTTGGATTACGTCAAATTAATCTTCAATTAGCTTTCTGGATTGTAACAGCAAAACTGCTGATTCATTTTCTTCTTGACTGACAGCGCTGCTGACCAGAATCTTATTTGTTGATGTTTATCAAGTCTTTTCTGGCATGACATCATCCATCCACACAAGCAAGCTTTTGGCTGCTCCTCATCGGCTCCTAAATCATCAGGTCCCGCCTTACCTTAAAGGCCTCACAATACCGTATCATCCCAGTAGAGCACTTTGCTGCTGGACTGCAGGCTTATATGTGGTTTCTAGGATATTTAAAAGTAGGATGGGAGGCAGAGCCTTCAGCTTTCAGGTCCTCATCTGTTGAACCAGCTCCCAGTTTGGATTCAGGAGACAGACGTCTACTTTTTGAAATGCTTATTAGTCAGGGATGGATTGGGTTTATACACCACTCTGCACTTAATCATTAGTTATTATGAATCTCTGGCTCTCTTCCACAGTGTGTCTTTAGTCCTGTGTTCCTCCCTCACCTCCAGCTGGTCACAGCAGATGGCCCCGCCCCTCCCTGAGCCCGGTTCTTCTGGAGGTTTCTTCCTGTTAAAAGGGAGTTTTTGCTCCCGACTTTCGCCAAGTGCTTATTCATAGGGGGGCGTTTGATTCTTGATATTTTCTCTGTATTATTGTAAGACTGTACTATTTCTGTATATATCAAATTAATATATAGCTACATAGCAACTTGAGGCAACAGCTTATGGTTTGGAGCCATGTAGCTACATATTAATTTGATATATACAAAACTATATCAAAATGAAATGAATCGTATCATATCAAACTGAATTAAAGGTGAAATGCTGGTGAACAGTGCAACATAAATATTAACGGTGCAGATGGAATAGACTCAAATGGATTTGCAAAGCACTAACACACACAGACAGATTTAGATGATTGGGTGGATGCAACAGACAGAAAATAGTGCTCCAGCTCTAACAGCCAAGGGACTGCAAAAAAAGAAAAAAGCTCCACAGTGTAATGTGGAGGATTGTTAGGATTTGGCAGAGATTATTTTGGATCTGCAGCTCAAACAGTGAAGCATCCTCTCTTCGGTTTTTAGCAATTCATTCATCATCAAAGAATAATTAATGAATGACTATAACGAGAACACGTGAGAACCTGCCATAATCAGCGCAGCAAATCGACTCCTTAAAGTTACTTGATTGTAATAATGCCATTAAATAAAAGAAACATCTGGTTACTTATTAAATTTCATTTGAGTCATCGTCATGTTTTATTGTGTTGAAATCTGACTCCTCCTTTCAATGTAAAGAAATACCACTGAACACGATTTGTGGGAGACGACACTGCTCACTGATCGAGCTAAAGCTTCGTAGATTTATAACAGATTCAGATCATTTGGGATGGAGACAGGGGCTCCGCAACCTAAGCTTCCCCAGAAACAACTGCGTTTTGAGGGGCTCTCATTGACATTTTAACTTATTGTACTACAATAACTAATAAAATACACAAGGACAAGATGGGAAGTATCTGAAAGAATAAGATCCTGTTTCTCAGCTGGCTTGGGAATGTGTCATATCCTCCCAGAAGAGCTGGAGGAGGTGTTGGGGAGAATAAAGTCTGGGCAGCTCTTCTTAGACTGCTGCAACGATGGCTCGGAGGGAGGAAGGAATAAGACAGACGGATAGACGGATGGGAGGTAGGTTAAGCTAAGTGGAAGCAAGCAAGTCAGGTAAAATGAATTTAGTTTGTCACAACATATTATAATAATCTCCGGAACCACTTTGGACTTTAGCCTCCACATATGTAACCCCTAACAAGTAAGTATATCTTTAATGTATTAGCACTTATGCTGAACTCAGATTTTTATTAATTTTATTTTAAAAGTAGAAACTAAACAATCCGAGCACTTTTGCATTTCTTGAGTAATACAGTAGCCACAGAGGGTCAAAACATGGAGCCTCAAAGTTGAGAGAAACTACATCTGCTAACCTGCTTGCATCCATCCATATAGCTCATTAGCTTAAGACCACACACATATAGAATAGAATAGAATTCAACTTTATTGTCATTGCACATGCACAGGTACAGGGCAACGAAATGCAGTTTGCATCCATCCAGAAGTGCTTTAGTGATATAGATATATTACAATATACAATACATACAATACATATATGCTAAACCCAGCGGTTTAGCTTTCGTTACCATAGAAACCCAGCAATGGCTGGGTAAAAAAAAAAAGCCAACCGTCCAGTGGGCAGTCTCACCACTGCCAGACTCAAGTATATTCTTGCATCACAAGGCCACACCTAATGATGGTGTTGAGTAATTATTTCCACAGGGGCCAGAAGGTCACCAGGGTAACCATAACCAGTGTGGAAACCATTATTCCCCTCCCCCTCCCCCAGTCGCCGCTCCTCCTCGGTGGTCACACTTCACCGTCACCTGTCAATGCTGAGAGGCGGGAAAGAGCCACGGCAAGAGGGGGAGGAAGGAGGGTGGGCCTCTATGTTTATGTTCTGGAGAAGGACCCCCCCTCATGCACATAAATATCATTACGCTGCGCCCCAACCCCCCCGGGGGACACATAGCAAAGGGACAGAGAGGTTAGTGTTTGAACAGCCTACAGTGTAGCCCCTGTGTGACAAAACCAAGCCTCCATTCATATCTGCTCAGGACCAGCCATGTCTGATTTCATGCCTCATTACCACTTCAACATGCGTACACACACACAAGCACCGCGCACAATGTGTTCAAATATGCTGGCATACATACAGATGGAAAGACAAACATGCTCCGGGCATATGCATGCAAAGATCCAGGACTCAATAATTCCACTTTTCCAGTACCTGAATCCTGAGAAATGACAGCTACTGTTGATCAGCTCGGTTTTGTTAACACTTCTTCATTTGGAACGACTGGAATGAGCGAACGTGCGCATGAATGCCAATCTGAGGTCGTCTAAGTGGAGATGTCATTTCTCCAATGACACGCTTTTTAGGTTTTGTGCCATCTGGAAAATTTCTATATTTGTGTTATCAGGATGAATAAATATGAAAGACAGAAAGTGCTCTAACAGTTATGTGGACCATTAACTCAACACTGAAAAAACATCTTGGGAGAGAGATTCCTCACTTTATATATACGCAGCCATTGTGCCAAGTATATGTACATGATACTAATGGGGATCATAATATATAAAATGAACATGATATTGCATTCAGCAGGACTTGAAACAAGTAGATAATAGATTGAGGGAGACGATGGACTTCTGTACCACCGGCTTCTGTTCTCAAACCAGAGGAGTCGCCCCCTGCTGGCCCGCAGAAAGAATGAAGGTTTGAGGTACTTCCTCTGCAGCCTTACTTTTCAAATCAGTTCAAAATGGTTTTAAACTGGGCAACAGGGGGAATGCATGAGGGGTGATTTTCATATAATAATACCCACATTTTCAATGTGCATGTGTGTGTCTGTGTGGAAGAGTTAATGAAATTGCAGCTGCAGTTTGATGCAATATGATAACAGCAGACGGATGTCACGTAACACGCATCTAATCTAACATAATCTCTTTTGTATGCGGTAGCGAGGTTTCTAGTAAACCAGTGGAATCTATTATTTCATTCATTAAGTAAACAGGACACTGGCCCTTTAGCAACAGCTGTCAGCTGTGCTCTTTGCATGTATCAAGCCTGTAAAATTAAGCATACAAAGAAGTTGTTTACACAAAGAGGCACACACACACACACACACAGGCCAAGTCTATCTAAACAAACTGCAACACTAAATGTGAAAAAGTTCAAGAAGTTCATCCAACAGATGATTGTCCACAGTATTTATTCCATCTGTTCCATGTGCTCTTCTCACTTGTAAAAACCTGCTATCATCAGCAAAGAAACATATAGGAATTATATCAGTTTTGCATTGTTAAATTGTAGCCTTATACATTGATAGGCTGTAATCTTTGTAAGCCCACTACAGTGTAATGTAGCAGTAACCTTTTTAGGACAGTAGTACATTTTTGGAGCAGTTCTAAGTAACATCATAGTCAAAGAAATAAATCAAAGTCCCTCATTTAATGTAACCTGAATTCTATTTTATTCCCAATAGAACATAGAAAACATATCAAACGTTTAAACTCTGACATGATGCTATTTTACATAAAATAATAGCAGATTTTGAATTTGATAATCAAAAAAGTAAACATCAGGAATGGAGGAGAGAAGTTGCCGGACTTCTGGGAGAGGAATGTTGTTTATCCTTCTCTATCGCCTTCTCTCTGCTCAGCAGTCCCGCCTCTTCTTCATTCTGCCAAACTGGTGAAAGGTCTGGACTCGTCTACTATGAAGCCATGCTGTTGTAATAGATGCAGCGTGTGGTTTAACGTTATCTTGCAGAAATGTGCAAGGCCTTCCACCAGGACGGGAGAATTTGTTGCTCTAAAGCCTGTATGTACTTTTCACTTTTCAAATTCAGATTCGTCGGATCACACGACCGTTTTCCACTTTGCCTCAGAGAAAAAAGATGGTGGTGTTTCCGGATCAAGTTCACATTCGGCCTCTTCTTTGCATTTGTGATGAACTGTGCGCACAGACAATAATTCCTGGAAGTGCTGCTCATCCCGTGCAGTGATTTTAACAACCGAGTCATTCCTGCTCTTAATGCAATGCCAGCTGAGGGCCCAAAGATCACAAGCATCCACTACTGATTGTTGGCCTCATCCCTTGAGATTTCCCCAGATTCTCAAACTTTTGCCTTACGTACTGCAGATAACGAGATCTTCAAAGTCTTCAGAATTGTGCATAGAGGAACATTATTCTGAAATTTTTCTACAATTTGTAGATTCAGAAACACTGCCTCGCTAAGATCCTCTTTCTATACTCACCTGTTGCTAATTAACCTAATTAGGCTACATTTTCCATCTAATCAGGTTACCAGTTAAGCTAATTAGATGCAAAACATACCTCCAGGTGTTTCGTTTTAATACCACTTACTTTTCTCGCCCTCTTTCCAACTTTTGAGAGACGTGTTGCTGCCATCAATTTTAAAATGACCTTATTGTTTTTTCTTAAAACTGTAAATTTTCTCAGTTTTCTGTGTTCTACTGTGAATAAAACATGATGAGATTTACAAATCATTGCTCATCAATTTGTAAAAAGTGGAGTTCATAAAAGCATCCAGGTTAGCCGGGTTAGACCTGGCTTCAGATAATATATTTCTCTTTTGCTTCTGCAGCTTGTTCAGTGTGACTCTGGGTCCCTAAAAAAGGAAAATCACCCCAGTGTCCTAGCAAACAGAGTGGGACTAACCTTCATTTCACACGTGTGAATCAGGCTCCATTCTGTCTCTGACAGAAAGAGAAGGCGAGCCTGGTTCCTCTGCTTAGTTCTCCATTCCTCTCTGTAATTAGGACTCTGTCTGCATTCCAGATGCTTCCAGCCTGCTGCCAGGACACCGCTACCGTGCACAGTCATTAATACCCTCTATAGTGCAACAGTGACTGTGGCTCTCTATTGGCTCTGCAGTGTCCTACACACAACCTTGGATGTTAAAATTTGAGAATTTAATTCTATATTCATTATAGCTACTCTAATTTCCCACCGGCCGACGTCGCATCTTAGTGCTCCTGTTGAAAAGTTGAATGTTGGCCAACAGAACTGAATCAAGAGTCCCTGAGAAACACTGCAGTTCGCAAAGGTTCAGGAGAAGAGGCTAGACTCAGTTTACGATGGTGTTTAAATGTGTATGCTCTGATTTTTTTTAAAAACAGCAAGAACCTTAACATAAAATTATCACATAAACTAAGGAGACGGTAGTCTGGCATCAGCACAATCATAATTATGTTTATTAGAGGTGCAACGATACACAAAATTCACGGTTCGGTTCGATACTTTGGTGTCTGGGTTCGATATTTTTTCGATACAAAAAAATGTTCATGCCTTTTTAATTTATCATTTATTAAAATTATAAATATATATTTTAACTCAAACGTACAGTTTTTAAATTTAATGTTGCTGAAACAACAAAGTAATTAAAAAATTAATCTGATTGAGGAATCCCTCATCTTTGGAAAAGAGTTTATTACAGAGAATCGGCTCTTTCCAAAATAAAAGCTCTACTATCCGCTTCTTCTGGGCTATATTCTCAGCAGCATATTAAACATATCAGGTCCCCATAAGGAGAATCCTGTGCTAACGGCTGTCTAAATGACTCGGCTAAAGTTTGTAGCATGCGTGCTTGTTGTTTTTGTCTGCTTCCACTTGTCTTTGCACTAGGATGCTGTCCGTTAACGAGCTACCGCGGATCGCCCCGTGCGTGGGGCTGGACGGCAACACGTTAACGAGCAAACTGCGTTAACGCACTAGTTCCCACTAATGTAATTGAGCATTGCGTGGCACATCCGACATACTGTTTTACTTTAGTCCATGACGCGCTTACCTTCAGGGTCATACTTCACATGAAAACCAAAATAATTCCAAAGGCCAGATCTGAATGAGGGTGGGGGAGGTTCAATTTGCCATGTTGCAACGAGCTTAACTTCTGTCTTGCTAGCTTGCGCTGCGCTCAGTGGATCTGCGCTCGACAGTGCAGCCTAGGCGGAGTAGTCGAACGCAGATTCACTGAGCGCTCAACACAGACAGCATCGTCAGAAGAAAAGTTGATAAATTAAATTAAAAATTTTGTATTGTTCGATACATATACGTACCGAACCGAAAGCACTGTATCGAACGGCTCAATATCGATACGAGTATCGTTGTACCCCTAATGTGTATGAGGATGGTGCTGAATTTCATATGATCTGAGAGTGAAGGCCAGGCCTGATACTGAATGTACTGTATACATCTGTGAGGTATGAAACCTTAAACGGTAATTAATGCATCAGAACTGCTACTGGTGGCTGTAATAAGAGCGATGCCAGATAGGAGCATCTACCCTGCAGAGCCATTTGAATAATTCTTCTTGGAGCTGGAGCAAGTGCTATAAACCGCAGGGTCTGATGGTGTCGTGGCAGCTCAGATGACTCAGGCGCATACTGTGTACCCGCCAATCTGGCATGCAACCTTTGTCACATGTCATCACGCCTCCCTCCCATCTTTCCTGTCTGTCTCTTCTGTCAACTACCAAAGACAACAGAAGAGCTGACGAAAGAAAAAAACAAGCACAAACAAGCTTCGAACCAGGCAGGACTGCTGTTTGTATCACAACCAACATTTCCATCGATTAAAATTACAATTATTTCATTTGATTTTGTTTTTATGAGGGCCATTTATCTCTCTGAGACGGACGAGCGTGAAGGGAGCAGCGGCAGAGGAGCAGGGAGCCACCTCCGCCCAGCTCCCCCTCGGCAACAGTCGATTCTATATCCCTCCATTGATTTCAATTAAGATAACTGTTATTAGGCAGCATGCACGACATGAAGTCGATGAAGCGGTGGAGTGAAGGGATCCCATTGTTGCTGAGAGGGCCTGGAGGGGGGAAATAGGGTGAAAAGTGGAGAGATTACATGAAATGCCCTCTTAGGGCCACCACAAAGTAACAGCAGGTAATATGTTTGAGAGCGGTAATCGCTTTCCCAAACTCTAGCGGACCGAGTGAGGTTTAAGAGCAAAAGAAGTGGAAGAAGAGACAAAAGGTTTCCTCTCTGGAGAAATTCTTGTTGATGTGCTTGTGCAGCGGATTGTTTTGCACCATCAGCTGAAGTCTAGTTTAGAGGATTTTGCACAGAATAATAGAATAAAACTCTTTGTGTGCATGTGATGTGTGCTTATTAGAAATATCTTAGCGGAATAATGGATGCATAATACATCAGTGAGGAAAATAAAGGCACGCTGTTTGCTTTGAATTAGTGATGACTTCAACGCAGACGCCACTCCGCTGCCTGTGACACATAAACAGCCGAGGAATAAGGAGGGAGTGGACCGCGAGAAAGTACTGGGGTGAGAAGAAAAGGGAGCAATGTGCATAACACGAACAGACAGGAGCGGAGGAGGAGTGTCGCGAGGAATAAGCAGAGAGGAGAGGAAAATAAGAGAGAAAGGATTTAATTATCCCCGTTCACCGAGGCAGAGTAAACACATGGGGCGCACACCAAAAACGTTCTGGATCAGTGTCCGACTGGACAAATACGCACAGGCGTAATCTCACGAGGATACGGGGAAGAATTCACACGTTAATATCTGCTCGTTAAAACAATGTTTAGATTTGGACTCTTGTTTTACTTTCTGGAGTCTTTGCATCACCGAAGCTCTAATTGCGCATTAAACAAATGAGCTATAGCATGATAACCTTTAAAGGCTCTCTCATGTAAATGTTGTGACATTTGGACTGAGCCAGAGCAGCTGTTACCAGTCTTGGCGATATGTTAAGCTAACCAGTTTAGCAAGCTCTCATTTCTAATATGCAGGCATTTAAAGTAGGAATCAGCCTCATTCAGTTCTCAGCAGGAGAGAACTTCCCTCGGCAAAGACAAATTCATCCGTCCGTTCTCTTCACTTATCCTCATCAGGGTCATTAACTGACCCATAGCACTGTTATATTTTAATTATTATCATAAACACTAATTAGGGCTGCTCGATTATGGCAAAAATGATAATCACGATTATTTTCACTGAAATTG
>NW_005187451.1:1129128-1145781 GCF_000239375.1 Pundamilia nyererei
GAGGGAGGGGCTAATAATCGGCTCAGTCATTTTTAATGATCGTTGAAAGCCCAGATCGTAATCGTGATTAAAATTCGATTAATTGAGCAGCCCTAACACTAACACATTTGTTTTTCCTTCTTTGCAGATGTCTTGCATTGCATAAAATATTGCAAGAACCACTACATGGTACTGGAGGTAATATATCATGATATTATTATATAGTAAATCTGTCTATCATTCCCATCCGTAGACAGCAGTCAGATCCTTAAAAACAATCAATGCTTTCGATTTTTTTCTCATCCATTTTCTGGTTGCAGGAAGTCTCTACAACCTGGAATTAGAGCTCTGTTCAAAGCATAGCACTCAAGCTATCAAAGCAGAGTGCTAAAAATGGCAGCTTTTAGTATGATGGTCTTTGAGTTATGGGTACACAAACACACACACTTCCTTATGACTCTAACTTGTTTAGCGCCATCGGATCGAGGACGTTCAGAACAGCCCGAGGTGTTGATGGAAAATGACGGGACATGGCGAGAAAAACAGCGTAACAGAGAAAGAGTGACACTGCTGTATGTTGTGAAACAAGGCGCGCCACCTTCAAAACTCCTGTTCTGCCTTATCTTTTGTCGTTGTGCCACTTTGTCGGCAACCTTGAGACAACACTGAGTGACAGATTTATTGATTCTGAGGGCTTTCAATACACAACCCAAAGCTTGTGTATTTATCTTTGCATTATATGGGGAAAAATGGTTACATACAGAAGAAGGAGCAATATTAGTCTGTTATTATGTTGTTAATTAATACAAAGCAGTCCAATTTTGTCTTTGAGGAAAGAACTGCCTGAGCTCGTTGTGCTTCTTTATGTTCAGATTTACTTTAGACTTTTCAAAGGTTTTCTGAAGCCATAGAAATGCATGGCGTTTGTTCGGAAAGCAATAAGTCTTGTTCACAAGTTGTGGTTTATGGCTGATTGTTGATCACAGCCGCTTACTTCATTAACTTAGTGCCCAGGACGGACTGATTTAAAACGTGTCCTCCGACGTCTGTGTATAAAAAGCAATTTTCAAAAGAGAGCGGAAAGGATTAAAAGTCAATCTGGTCAGAAAGCTTTGTTCCCCCTGGATTTCATCTCTGTGTTTGATTTGATCGAGTCCATTACTGAGACACGCCGACGTGTTTCCTGTGCCCGTATGTGACTGTGTTTGCGTTCAGTTCTGTATGCTCTCTAAGTAGTTGGATGTGCAGCTTCGTACGACTGACCTTCAAATGTCAGTCTCATTGGCTCAGAGTTTGGTGCCTGCTGAACTAACCTGAAAGGTTACATATGAGAGCAGAAACAAAGAGAGTGGGATGACATGCAGTCACTGAACTAATGGGAACTCAAGCAAGGCAAGAAGATGTAGAAAGACATTCAAGAAAAGAGAGAGAGAGACGCACAAAGATGGGAGAGGTTAAAACAAAACAAATCCGGTCTTTAAGTAATGACGTATGAACCCTGCTTCCGGGTCCAAACTAGTCTGTGTTTATTAAGGCTGTTGTGTTTTTAACATGCTTTAATGCTTTGTATCTTGTTTTATTTAATCTGAACAAGCCCCTAAAAACAGTCAGTGATCACTGTCGGCCTCTCTTGGTTTTTATTACCACTGTTCATTTTAAACCTCAGTTTTTAAACCCTGACGATGTAACTACAGCCCAGCCCGTGCAGCAGTATATTAATGACTAACCTCGTATTGTGGATGGATTATCTCAGTTGTTCTCCTGACTGATGTTTGGTCCGTTTACAGCATCCTGCCATGCGATTGCATTTGTCCCTAACCATCGGGAACCCTCATGTTAACTTTTATCAAGTGGAAAAAGGTTAGCGTTCAACCTCCAGCTTCACTGTGTTTATGCTATGCTAACATAGCTGTGTAGCTAGCGGTCACGTAGCACATCATTATATAGCAGCTAGCCCAACTTCAGTAACCCTACAAACATCACTGCTGTTTAGTTTTCTGTCTTCATTTATGTTGGAAGTGATAGCAGAGCTGTATATTTTCATTTTTTCAGAAATCTCTCAGTCAGAACATGCTATATCATGTTTAGGTGGAAACTAGCGAGCTAACTTCCTGCTAACTTCTAACTCTGTTAAATTTAATAGACTCTGTTTTCATGGATGCCTGGATGTTAAACTTAATTGTTACACCTGGTAAAGCAGCAACGCTGATGATTTTATTAAAGATGAAAGAATTTAGACAGTTTTAAACTCTCAGTGATGCCGCAGTGTTCGTTTGACTTTGGGACCTGAAGCAGAATTTGGACCTGGAAACGGTTAATGACCTCAGACTTAAAGAGTGGGACCTCTGTCACGATTAAACATTAAGCTCCCTCTTAAGCACTGATGGCTAATTAATGTCAGTATTTTTTATTATTATTATTATCATAATTTTTTATCCTGATCTCTTTTAGCCACTCGCTATACACCAGCCTCATCATTTTGACTTTAGGAACAATGAAATTAGTGTTTTTATGTCCAGGTCTTCGAACATGTCGATTTACCTGTTCTACTGTAGCTGTGCAGTTTTATGATTGTTCATTTGAACCCATGGGATTATTTTATCCTTATGAACAGCTCTCAACTTCTAGCATGGTCAGTACCATTGATTCCTTCTGTGCATTTCACTACATTTCACAACAGTTTTTTTTACTTTATCAGGAACGGAATGGTTATCATTATTTTTAAATAAAACAAATAATAGCATCAATACCAGCACTCATAAGTGTCAGCAAATTCCTGGAGGGAGCTTGCTGAAACTATTTGAGCAGATGTGAGCAGGAAAAACATTCCAGCTTTTTATTTCTTTCTATTAACTGGCATTGCATATAAAGAAAACAGGACACAACCACATGGTAATCAACACATCATGCATAAATGCCAGCAACACCATCAGCCACTTACATAGGGTATGTTATACCTCTACAAAAAGTTCCCACAGAAATCTAAATCAGGCCTTACAGAAACCAAAATAAGGACATCACTGATTAATGTGTGACGTTCTCAGAAGTACCATTGTTGATCTCGTCTGGGTAATCCATGTGACTATTGCCCAAGTTTAGAGTATAAGACGCACAATATTTCCACAGGAAAATAAATGAAGTATTGAATAAACTTGGAACACTAAGGATATATCCACCGAGCTAAAAGAAAGTCACGTGCCACACTTGAATGTAATCGAGCCACTCCATTTGTCAAGCCATCACGAGTCAGTGATACTCTTACCCCGAATGTAGTGGAGGAAGAAAGAAGGAAAGTACATGCATGGGTATTAAATTAGAAGTAGCCGCATATAGAGGAAAAATGGTTAAAATAAACTTGCTGAATTCTAGGCCACATGTAGTGAAATGTTACTCCAGTCAGCCATTTGTCATACCAATTAAAAGTAAGCTGGTAGTGGCGTGTGTTTGCGTGTGTGTGCAGGTGTGTTTTCACTGCACTCCACTGGAATGTGCTCCTCATTACCTTCTCTATGAAGTTCTAAATCTATATATTTTCCTCCCTACCATTAATCTGTGTACTTTCAGTGTGTTTTTGCATGTCTCTATATACAATATCCCTCTATACGAGTGTGTTTTTCTGCATGTATGACTGCGGACCTGTGTGTGGACCCGCCACCCTACTGGAAAGTTTTTCTATATGAAATCTGTCCTATATACTGCAAAGTTATGATGTTTCCATCAAGTAAAGAACTACAGGGAGCAGAAAGGTTCCCTCTTGGCTACACTGAGATAAAACACTTCCTGCATAGAAGGACTTTCAGAGACAACCCAGTTTTACTCCCTAAGGTAGTAAAGGGCCAAGATAGCACTGATTAAGCTATCCCAAAGTTCAAGTGTCTGAGTTTACAGAATGGATCAAAGTAATCCACCGTGGCCATTAGGAGACACAGGAACTCTAAAAATACCTGACAGCCATGATATATCATGCTCTCACCTGAGTCCTGTTTCTGGGTGCCTGTTTAAATGAGGCGTATTATACGATACACACTTTGCAAAATCATTCCCATAGGAACTTTTGAGATACGAGCCGATTGTGAGACTGGTTGAGATTAGCATCTCTGGAGCTAAGCCGCTACACCGCTGATTAATGCAGTCTTTTAAGAATAATGTTAATTTGAGTTTTTCATCTTTATCTGTAAGATTAAAGTAATTTATAGTGGAATGTGCTGAAGATCATATACGTCTGGTTCTATGTACAGTAAACCAAATCAGTTTATGTGAAGTACAAACTGATTAGTATCATATTATCTGTGGAGCTTGCTGCACGATCGCTGCACAAGTTTAAAGCAAATGAATGAAATAATCAGTGTGACAGAAGTGCAGACATTGATCTTTGATTTAAAGGATTTACAAAGTGTTAGGAATTACATCTTCATAAACAGTCCTTCATTTCTGAGGCTCACAATTAAATGGATCCATCCATCCATCCATTCTCTGCCGCTTATCCTTTTCAGGGTCGCGGGGGGGCTTGGAGCCTATCCCAGCTGTCTTAGGGCGAGAGGCAGAGAACACAGCAGAGAAAGAGCGTGTTTGGAGGCGTGGTCCCGCTCCTGAAATTCCGATACATAATCTCCAATAGTGCAGGACATGGCTTTGGACTGGTCGCCAGTCTGTCGCAACACATAGAGACAACCCTTCACGCTCACATTCACAACTATGAGCAATTCAGAGATTAGAGTTTCCAATTAGCCTAGCCCCCCCCCCCCCCCCTAGTGGGGAAAACTAAATGGATGAACTAGGAATTTAAAATTTCATAGACTATATAGTTAGTATATATCAGTGAAAACTGCCTGATGTCTAAAGCCCGTGGACATCACCAAATGCTGTTTGCTTCCTTGAGATGCTCTGCTAGACCTTTACAGCAGCCACCATCAGTTGCTGCTTATTTGTGGGTGCCTCTCACCTGGCCATGAAACTGCTTGTCAGTCAACTGCCTACCGATTTTGAGTCACTTGTAATGAGGAACTATGCATCAAAAATGGCTTTAGTTCAAAATCAGTGAACAAAAAACATGTGAAACCTCTTGAATTAAAGCTGAAAGTCTGCACTTGAATCCTGCTTTGATTGTTTAATTTAAAATCTGTGAATCTGTAAAAGCTGCATCTTTGTCCAACACAGAGGTACCAGGGTCAACGAGGATTAAGGAACGAGTCTAGTGTATTAAAAGACCTCTCACAGTTTGCATGTGTATAAATCAGTGTGGTACTAACCAAACGGGCACTGCTAGAGAGCGGGGATAATGAACACTATGGAGTCAAACTGAGTTTCAATCATGCGACAGACATGATGGGTGAGAGAGGCGAAGGCATGTGGAAAAATTACTAAGACGAAAAGCAGAACTGAAACTTAAAAAGGTTAGACTTCGGCCAAACTGCATCTTTTGGTATCAATTTGAACCTTTTTTAGGATTCGGAGAATTAAAAAAAAAAAAACATTAAATATTCAAATCTTAATGGACTCAAACTTCCCGCATTCAACACATTCATACTTCAAACAAAGAGACGGACTGACACAATCCAAAATAACAGAGACTCCCATCCTAAAGAGGGAAGTGACCTTAGGAAAGACTACCTTACCCTACAATAACTGCTACCATTAAGTTTCATGTATGCCTTAAGTGCTGCTCTACAACAGCCTTGTCCTCTCTCAAGTCTGCACTTGTCAGCTTGTGAATTTAACAGGATTTCATGTTGTTACATTTTAAGTGTTCAGAAGTTGTTTGCATCCCTTCATCCTTCTTTTGCTCGCCGTATCCTGTGTTTTTGTTTTACGCTTTGCTTCCGTTTTAATGGCTAGTTTGCCATCTGGAAAGGTCCGACATTTGAAAATGAGCCGTTCAGCTAAACTTGATCCTGATTAATATGTGTATATAAAATCAGAAAATAAGAAATCAACAAATAAAACACTCACTGTGACTGAAAATGTGGCTAACATTACATCAGCTGGTCTCATGTGCAAACCTCTGGCATACTTGCTGTCAGAGACATCTTTGACCTCTGGAAGCTGGGAGGAGACACGTGAGACTCTCCTTCAGATGTGGCAAGATTTTGGAGCTTTTTTATCTCCGACTGAAACACGAATATCAGCATAAACCGCTGCCATTAGGGACACAAAAGCTCAGCATGGGCCAATGTGGGACGTTTGCAAATCTGAGAGCGCTCGCGGGTGATCTGACAAAATTAACATACCCCTGGGTATCCACTCAATCACCGGGTGCAACTGTCTGCAATCACAGACAGGAAAAAGATGGGGGGGGGGGTGTTACCAATTAATGTGTCGCCAATGTCAAACTGTCAACATGCCAGCATGGATAAACACTGACCACATGCTGCTATGTGACCTGCAGGTCTTCATTATCTAAAACACACACACAAGTAGCAAAAGGAAGAATAAGAGTGAAATAGGTGTTAAATCTAATTTATTTAAGACTGCTAAAAAGAAGGTTAGATGCTTTCTTTGCATCTGACAACACTGAACACAGTAATCTGCTTAGTGGGGGGAGAAGGCTCTTAGAAAACCATACTTCTAAGAGAATAAAAATAACTTTTCCTCTAGCTGTGGGATTAAAACAAATGGGGAGAAAGCCTGCTGCAGAAGGTTTTAATTCATTGCCTAAATGTTTGCGGTTAGAATTCATCAACACAAGAGACGCATCTTAGTGATGATGACACAGTGTTAGTGCACTTCAGCAGCACTGCTGTTATAAACCAGGTGAGAGTAAAGCAACGAAAGCAGAAGGACACTTCCTCTCAGAGTTTGCATGACCTACACTCTATCGCTCTGTAGGCAGTAAACGAGTAAACAAAACAATTAAGCTGCATGCTAAGACGCACTGCTGTTTTCTTCTTAAAGATCCCCTCCAGGTGTCCTACACAGGGGGAAATACCTTATTTTCAACACTATAAGGCGCACTTAAAATCCTTTAATTTTCACAAAAATCAACAGTGCGCCTTATGTATGAATTCTGGTTGTGCTTACTGACCTTGAACTGATTTTATGTGCAACACTACGCTCAGAAATCTGTCAAAAAATGTTTTAGTCCGACTTTGGTAGCTGCGAAGCCGCACTGCTTGATGGATTGTTGGAGCATTACGGCTAATGTAGTCAGGAGCCTCATGGAGGAATCTGGGTCCAAAACTCCGCCCGGTTCAGGTCCCAAAGTCAAACGAACACTGCAGCATCACTGAGAGTTAAAAACTGTCTAAATTCTTTCATCTGTAATAAAATCATCAGTGTTGCTGCTTTACCAGGTGTAACAATTAAGTTTAACATCCAGGCATCCATGAAAACAGGATTTATTACATTTAACAGAATTAGAAGTTAGCAGGAAGTTAGCTCGCTAGCTTCCACCTAAACATGATATAGCATGTTCTGACTGAGAAATTTCTGAATAAATTAAATCACAAAAATGAGTCGAGTAAAGTTTGACTTATCTGATTTTGTTTCGCTTAATGCGCCTTATGGTCCGAAAAATACAGTAATTATTTGATCCCCTGCTAAATTTGTTAGTTTGCTCACTTATTTAAAGAAATGAAGAACCTCTGACTTTTATGGTAGTAGTAGAGACAGAATATCAACAAAAAAAACACAGAAAAAATAAGTTATGAATTGCATGTCATTGAATGAAAAAAATATTTGATCCTCAAGCAAACATGGCTTAGCACTTGGTGAAGAAACCCTCTTTGGCAAGCGGTACGGCACAGTTGTAAGACTTTTCTTGTAGTCAGTCACCAGGTTAGCAGACACGTGTCTAGAGCCTACGTATGCTGTGGTATGGTAATCAATCTAGTAAACAGCCTATAAAAGTAAAAATGCACCTCTATTGGAGTACAAACTCCAATAGATCCGTTATTTTCCCTTTTTCTTCCATATAATCCTCCTAGTTTACTGTGCCTCTCACACACAAACAATCCACACAAATCCTTTTATCCCTGAGCACAAACTACCTCGAAGCCATTCAGTCTCTCTACAAGCCTGGTTTTATTCACATCAGCACACACACACACACACACACACACACACACACACACACACTTGTGTGTTTCCAGAACTTTAAGTTTAAGTTTAACATTTATTTGGCAACCATGTAACCCTACACTATTCCCAATGTCTTCATACAGAAGCAGTTACGGGGGACTCGCTCCCAGACATTTATGTCACCACAAGATGAGTAACAGAGGTAAGCATAGACATGCACGCACACACACAGACACACTGCATCTCACACTGTATATCAGAAAGTGTGTGGGTGGTGGTTCCCCCAAAGGCCAGTGGTGACAGTGAGTCAAGGAGACAGGGTGTGTGAAGACACACACACACACACACACACACACACACACACACACACACACAAATGGCAGATGGACATACTGTACATGCACTGAGTCTCCTGGTAAAATGTATACAAGGTCTCGTGGTCTGCACTGATGATGATGACAGTACGGACAACGAAAAGGAAGAATGGGCAGAAAAAGAAGACGACAGCGTTCGTTGAAATATGGCAATGTGCGAGTGTGCTGAGAAGTCTTGTTTATCAGACAGCTGAACAGATAATCTTATTGTACCAGAAGACGGTGATTCAGACTGGGTGACTGAGTGCCAGACCATCCACAGACACCATTCCCATGCTGTTTATTAGAAATTTGAACAATTGCTCTTAATCCAGTCCAAATCCCATTTACTACCCGACAGTTTTCGTAATTATCTTTGCTTTTTTCTCTTAGATTATAATAAATATTACTTCAAATATTTGCTTTAAAACTATTTTAAAACTAAAAATTTTCAGTTCTGGAGTCTGTAAAGACATTAGCTGTCATTGTGAGTTCACTCCTGGCAGCTTTAATACTGCTAATTAACAATAAATACAGATATAGGAAACATACCCAGAGCAAAGAATCTAAAGGGCAGAAAACTCAGGGAACACGCAACCACACGCCACGTAACGGGGGAGAGCTAACAGGTGGGAGGACAATGAGACGAAGGAAGTAAAACCACAAGAGACCAAAGATGGCCAAACCACGAGAGACAACTGAATGGGGAGAGAAGGTTAACTTGACATAAAAAGACAAACACAGAGACAAGACTGAAGGAAGCAGACGAGAGACAACAAAAACTCAGGAGCTCGCGGAATACAACATAACAATATCAACAGAAGAATATAGAAAATATAGAGTTTGAACATAAATTGCTTCTCAAAACCAAAAGAAATCATAAAACCAGACCTAGCGACAAAGACACAAACATAGTGTTTGGTCTACTGATGCTTTGTTTATTAGCTAAGCTTGGTTTCCAATGGGTTTTTAAATACCTTTTGCCAGGTTTTATGTTCAGGATCAGTAATCACAGATTTCTAGGAAAGCTTTTCACAAAACTCCAGCTCTTGAAGCTGTTCAGCTATTAGTTAATTCACACGGCTGCAGCTCCGAGACATCGTTACATTGTTACCACAGACGAGCAGTGGGCTGTGTTTTCTTTCTTTTGTTCCGATATTTTGTAGCTGTATGTCATTCTTTCACCAAATTCCTGGGTAGAAAATGAAACATCACTCAGGGACACAAGAAATGTAAAAGTCATGTCTTAGTGATGGCGAGCTTCAACCTAAAGCCTCTGAAGGGCCAATAATTTCCAAAAGACTTGGCTTTATCTGAAACTGAGTGACCTTCAAGGCAAAATGTAAGGGATGGGTGATTAAGCTGGAAACTAGGTGAATTTCTCTTTCCTTCATTTGTACGGTGAAGTCTATGTGTGTAACAGTGAACACTGACCGATTAACATTAAGATGCCCTCAATAAACACTTTAATCAGTTTGTCCGGCTGCAAGGTGACAATATTGAATCAGCTTTCTGGTCAAAACGAAAACTTCAGTGGGTCTCTGTGTCTTTGCGATGACAAATGTTTGTTCTTGGCCTCCGCGCGGAGCTTAAATAACTTCAGAATACGTTCTGCTACACTAAATTCAGTTTTCAGATGCCGTAAGCCTGCGTTCGTTTGATAAGATAAAGCACAATGCAGCTCTGCCTTCTCTTTGCATCACTGCACATTGTTGACTGCTTCACAAAAAAAAAAAAAAAAAGGGATGCTGCCATGCTTCCTTTCAATCAGATTGATAGACAGTAATCAAGTAGTGAATAATCACTGCTTCTTTCTTAAAGCAGACAGAAGGGGGCCAAGCAGAAAGGAAATGTACTGCTGCGTTCTGCTTTAGAGTTTTTGTTATTAATGAGTGCTCATGCTTTTCTCGGTGGGCTGAAAAGAACATTCAGGGTGCTTCACGTATAGCACAAAGACGTAGAAGCACACCATCATTAGCAATAGGTTAATGGCACAGTTGTAGTTTCCCGAAGAAGCATGAAGGTGAGACGCGCTCAGACCAAGAAGTATGTTCACGTGACAAACACATGCATGCTCAATAAGACAGCGAGTAATACGGTTATGACAGGATTCATAGTTTCAGTTGCCCTACTAAGCTAAACTGTAAGTCTATATAACCGCGTTCACAACCCGACCTGAAATGGCACTGAAGTGCTTTTTTCCCCCCTCAGTCACTCCTGCCACTGCTCTACGTTTCCCCGACTCCAACAGAAAACCAAAACCAGAAGAAGAAAACTGGAAAAATTAAAAGCAGAATTCCAAGATCCCTTGATTGTAGATTTTCCGTCATAGCAGCACTGATTTAAAACATACTTAAACAGCTGGGAAATGTATTCATTTGTGCAAAACTGCAGAACTCACAAATAGCTGAGATGTCAGATGTAATTTATTACAATCGCTTAATTATTGGCATCAACATAATTGTACACTAAACTACAAGACATATGAGAGAGGGATGAGGAGCTGAGCA
The DNA here is from genome assembly GCF_000239375.1 of Pundamilia nyererei. Lineage (NCBI taxonomy): Eukaryota > Metazoa > Chordata > Actinopteri > Cichliformes > Cichlidae > Pundamilia > Pundamilia nyererei. The sequence continues at coordinate 1,139,987 of NW_005187451.1, forward strand.
TGGAATATAATGAAGATGATTTGTTTTATTAGCGTATTTGACAGAAACTATGCAAATAATAAATATTAGGAGGATGTTACAAACAATATACTACAATTCAAGCAATACTGTACACAAACGCACTATAGTTGAAATTCAACAGACAGCAGACACATGACATGACACAACAATCCAGTGTGTAGATATATGACATGAACTGGAGTTCATGTCATATATCTACAATGTTGCGTGGAGATCAGGGGCAGTACCCCTGGACTGGCAGACCGGGGTGGTGGTCCCCATCTTTAAGAAGGGCGACCAGAGGGTGCCGGCAATAAGTCGGACTCGTTCCCAGTGGGTGATGGGCTCCGCCAGGGCTGCCCTTTGTCACCAATTCTGTTCATAATTTTTATGGACAGGATTTCTGGTGCAGCCAAGTGGCGGAGGGCATTCACTTTGGTGGCCTCAGAATCTCATCTCTGCTTTTCGCGGGTGTGGTTCTCTGGGCTTCATCAGGTGATGGCCTCCAGCTCGCACTGGAATGGTTCGCAGCCGAGCATGAGGTAGCAGGAATAAGGATCAGCACCTCCAAATCTGAGGCCATGGTTCTCAGCTGGAAAAGGGTGGAGTGCCCACTCCGGGTCAGTGAGAAACTATGCTGACTTGTCCAAATTAGAAGCTTGTCTATCTTTAATTAGAAGCTGGTGCTTCTTAATGCTGATAAGATATATTTGATGGTCATTGGACCACAAAAATTTCAGTATTTGTCTCAAAATTTCAACTTGGAAATTGATGACTATGTCAAAGTTTCATCACTTGACGCTGCAGAGGTTCTTCTCCATGCATTTGTGTCTTTGCACATTGATTATTGTAACGCTCTTCTTTCTGGGTTACCACAGAAAAGTCTTAGAGGTTTACAGATGGTACAAAATGCAGCTGCTCACATTTTAACCAAAATGGGAAATTTGAACACATTACCCCAGTACTGAAATCACTGGTTGCCTTGTCAGGTTCGAGCAGATTTTATACAGTAGCTCATCTTTTGCACCTCTATGTTCCTTACTGTGCTCTCTGATCTGAGGATACTGGCCTTCTAAAAGTTCCTACAACCAGAAACAGCTATTGGGAGCGTCCTTTTTCTTTTCGTGCCCCATCTTTGTGGAACAACCGCTAACCTCTAATTTAAAACCTCTATAGCAACATGTACCAAATCAAATATGTTTCCTTTCGCGTTTCTCAAATTTTTATGCGTTACATCATCTGCATTCAGTGCAAGCTAAACAACTGTATTGCATATTTATAAATTAATACTTTTCACTGAGAATAAGCATGAAGGAAGTACAAAATCAAGGTACTACTGGTTTTGAAAATCAGATAGAGAGCAAAGTACAAAAGGACAAGTGGTGGGATGACAAAGAATACACTTCATCGGTTAAATTCTTACTGACAGCAGTGGAAGTGCATGTACGGTACAGTATGTTCTTTACAATGGCTTAAAGCAACCACAAAAACATCCCAGTGGAAGAAGTGTTTACCTTCCCAACAGCCTTTTACCACAGCATGCACGCAAACTTAAAGACTGCTTGTGCTAATTAAGAAGCTGAATTGCCAACACATTGTGTCAGCATCAAGCAACTGTTTCCTGTAAATGTGTCACTGGCTTTTAAAAAGGAGTTCATGACTCCCTTAGATTGATTCACAGAAAGTAGATTTACATGTAAACATGCTGCTGGGAGGAACAATGTGATTGCTGAGCAGTTATTTGATTAAAATTAGCAATATGAGAATGGAGTCAGTCATCTGTGTGTAAACATGTCGCCCACAATGTCCTACAGAAGCTCGTCCAATGTAACCCAATCTTTGGGCAAGATCCTTGTTAACGTGCACAGAGACGCGCACATACACATAGCAGGTCAAGCGTACTCACTCAACGGTCCGTAATGGTTAACTTTCTGCTCCACTGGTTCAGTAGAGGGAGACAGGAGAGGAAGATAAGGGTGGTCGACCGAGTCGTACAGTCTTATGAAGAAAGGGAAGAAGAGGAGGTTCCAAACCTCTGACTCACTGCCCGCATCACTAAATTTATCAGTGAATCACAAAGGCTTGTTATGCCTGTGTCACTGTGGTCAGAGGAACCAATCAGAATTTCTGGCAGGTCGATGTTGTTACAGAGCAAGGCACTCAACACATCGTTCAGCTAAAGCATTTCTCACAAATAACCTTTTTTCATATGTTAGACAAAGAAAACTTGATTTACATGAAAGCAATAAAATGTCAATTCTTTAGGCACCAGTGTTTTTAAAAGCTACAATGGCTTCTTGTTTTGCGTTTTTTAGAGTCGCATGCTGACAGGAAACGACAGCAGAGAGAGATGAGAACTGACAAGCTACCAACCAGGTAGGCCCGCAGGAGGCTTCGTATTACACTAACTCACAAAGAACCAAAGCAATGAGGTGTCTATGCTGTCTCGAGGAGAGTTTACACTGTATATACACTAATATTATTCTTTTACTTTGTCAGCTGCATCTGAAAGTCAAAAAACTGCTTTAACATTTATGTTGGAAGTGATAGCAGAGCTGTACATTTGAATTTTTCAGAAATCTCTCAGTCAGAACATGCTATATCATGTTTAGGTGGAAGCTAGCGAGCTAACTTCCTGCTAACTTCTAACTCCGTTAAATGTAATAAATCCTGTTTTCATGGATGCCTGGATGTTAAGCTTAATTGTTACACCTGGTAAAGCAGCAACACTGATCATTTTATTAAAGATGAAAGAATTTAGACAGTTTTAACTCTCAGTGATGCTGCAGTGTTCGTTTGACTTTGGGACCTGAAAAAGACGGAGTTTAGGACCCAGATTCCTCCATGAGGCTCCTGGGTACGGTAGCTGTAATGCTCCAACAATCCATCAAGCAGTGCGGCTTTGTAGCTACCAATGTCGTAGTAAAGCATTTTTGACAGATTTGTGAGCGCTGTGTACCACATAAAATCGGTTTGAGGTCAGTAAGCACAACCAGAATTCACACAGAAGGCGCACCAGATTATAAGGCGCACTGTTGATTTTTGAGAAAATTAAAGGATTTTAAGTGCGCCTTATAGTGCGGAAAATACAGTACATATATATATATATTTATTTATTTATTTTTTTAATATTTGAAACTGAATCCCAAAAGGTTGATTTCGCTCATCTGGATGCAGTATTGTTATCCAGCTACGTCCTTTTGGGATTTACATACCTGGATTCGTCGAGGCAATTGAAACTGAAAAAAAAACAAACCCCAACCTAAAGCAATAAGGAAATATTGGTGGATGTTCACCAACTTGGAGACAAAGAAACAGCGCCACTCTGGCCGACTCTACCCAGGATAACGCTAACTCAGTTCTGCCTCATTCTTGCCACGTATCCTTTTTATCGAACCAAAGAAATCAAGACTTTGAAAACATTTGTTCACACTTAATAGAAACACCATTAAAGGTCTGAGCAAAAGGGTACGTGAACAAAGGTCACAGGGGTTGGAGCTCACCAAGTCGCCAAAATTCACTCATGCTAAAGTGAACATGCTGCATAAGGTTTTTGCTCAGGAGCGGCTAAACGTCCAAAAAGAAAGACAGAAAGCAAACATTTGCTCTGCTGTTTGCTGTGTAATGAAAGGGTTTCTTTTGTCTCTCCATCTGTCCCCCCGTCTCTTACTCAAGTGAGCAGTTGGCGTAAACACGCTGGCTGCAGCAATAACAATGCTCGCGTCGAGCCTTTTCTTGACGTTCATGTAAAGATGATTTCGGGTGAGTCACAGTGCAAGAAGAGAAAGAAACAAATCAATAGCAGACGGGGTGCCGGATAGAACAGAGCCGCGAGATGGGCATTTAGGTTGACATTTAAGCTAAGGTAAATAACCCTCGGTGCAGGGCCACCTCTATTTGTTTTCGCTGCTGTGGTGAATGAAGTCTGTTTTACTGGTTCTCTCTCTTTCTACATCCTTCCCTCCATTTCATTATCCGTCCCTCCGCCCATATCCAGCAAATCTTCCCCCACACCTGAAAGTATCTTGTGGACGTCACACGCATAAGGACGGCAAAGCTGAGAAAGTGAACAATCTTTCCTTTTGTTGTCGACAGAGACCTTTACGCATTATATATTTCGCAGATATGTAGGTGTGATCTTAATTAGGTGTTGTTTAGTAGTTATGCAAAGCATGTACTGTGTAGTTAATTTATTTGCAAGCATAATTAAAAATCTAAAGTTTTGCAAATAATATTTTTTCCTTTTCCCTTCTTCCTATTCCCATGGCAATTTCTCCCTCTGTCTCCGTCTCCCTCACCCTCTCTCTTCCCCCCTTAATGTGCTTTTTGTGTGAGTGGAAAACAGAGCGGTCGTACGCCTCAGCTGCCCATCAAACATTTACATCTTGCGGTGCTTTGGAGTGCAAAAGAGAGAAAGACAGACAAGAAAGAAAAGGGAGAAGGGCGCCCATAAAAGAAACCAAAGCAGGAATAAAAAGACTGAAGAAGAAAACACAGGAGAAACAAACAAGCAGCGAGGGAAAGAATGAAGCAGACAGAATGGGGCAAATTTAGAAAAGACAGACAAAGAGAGCGTAAAAGACGGAGACAGAGACGGGGGAACCGCTGAACCGGTCAAACAGAAGAGTCATTGTCTGACTGCCAGTAGGTCAGAAGATCACCAGCCACTCGTCAACCACAGCAGCAGATACTGCTACCATCAAGGCTGGGATTTATAAGCCCTCGCTATTTAAAACCAGACATTACGCATGAGAAAAAAAAATGTCTGGGAAAAAAATAGGGGAAGTATGTTTGTTTAGTTAGATAATCCTAAAAAGATTGAGCAGTTTGATTTTAGCGCCACCCGCCTAGTTTATGAATCAAAAGCAGCTAATGAAAGATATTTCTCTGTGTGGTTACAATAAAATCCCCGACTATACCTCGAGAATAAATCATCCATTTTTAGTTGTTGTTGCTTTTTGTTACAAGCTTGGTTTAAACTGTTTAAATGTAACCGTCTAAAAACCCATGTCCCAGACTGTTCCCACAAGTAATTCAAATCCAACAACACAGTAATGTTTCTCTCTAATATGATCACTCTGTCTGATTGCACAATAACAGAGTTGCCTTTTTTGGCGACCGGGAGACACGACAGACTCCATGCTTGGAGTTGTTCGAATGGACGGAGACTCTAGCTGGCAATTCCTGGAAAAACATGATGAACAGATAATGGTAAATAAACATCTGATCTACTTCACAGCTCCACCAGCCTTTCTGTTGCTTTTATAGTGCCGGTTTTCCTCCGTTATGACAAACTGTGATGAAACAAGCAGCACTCCAAGAGGGCGAACCTCCACCAAGACTCTCGGGGCAGTATTTACTTTTAAGGGAACAGCATTGGATCTCGTATATAGAAATGATTTCTGCATGAATTTCTAATTTTGATAGAACAGCAGCAGTTTAATGTCCTCGTAAGTGGATATCAGGCCCATGTAGAGCAAAATTCAGTATTTTGGTCAAAATAACCCAAAATGTGATGTCCACATATGTGGGCGCCAGGTCCTAGGAGGTTAAAGAAGGAATTTCCATATATGAGTATCATTTCTGAAATGTTGCCAATACAAACAAAAGCAGCAGAATTTGGAGCACATTTATTTATTTATTTTAAAAAGACGTTTTATGAACGTTTGACCTTGTTTGACATTGAACAAGATGTACTGTGATACTCAGAGTCCCCATATATCATTTTCTATATGTTGTCAATACAAACAATGGCTGTAAGAAACATGGTTATATATATCATATATATATATATA
>NW_005187451.1:1146607-1148062 GCF_000239375.1 Pundamilia nyererei
AAAAAAAAAATCACGGTTTTAGTAACGCAGTAACGCAGCGTTCCTACGGGAAAGTACCTGTAATCTAATTACCGTTTTTGCAATAGTAATCCCTTACTTTACTCGTTACTTGAAAAAGTAATCAGATTACAGTAACGCCCATCTCTGCTTGTTATATGCTGGCGCACCACACTTGTAAGAATCAGTTATATTTGTTACCAGTTTTCCACCATAAATCATTATGTTGACTGTTGAGTGAAATTTTAGTGGATTGCTAACATGACCCCACTCTACACTCCTACAAAGTTTTACCACAATTTACTCAAAAATCTTCGAACTACTGTGTTTGCAGACAGAAGGAATGACGCACGCATAACCTCTTTGGTCACAGCAATGCTTATGTTGGATAATCATCAAATCTAAGGAGCTTTGAAAGAAGGCAACTGGACCTTTTTTGAAGACGTCTATGCTCTCATCCAGTAGCGGTTTTAGATACGGGCGACACGGGCGGTTGCCCGGGACAGCATCGTGGTGGGGGGGCGGAATCACGGGCATCGGCAAAAAATAAAATAAAATAAATTCCTCGTACTCATGCTGCTCGGACATCAGACAGCGCATATTGGGAATGCCGTAGGCACCGATCGGTTTTCTATCGCCCATTTGCTGGGAGGGCCCATTTGCTCCTCTCTGTGGCACAGAGAGGAGAGGGAGGGGCGGATTCTCTGGCTGGCTGGAGCAGCATCTGGCAGAATAAAACAAAATAAAAACAAACCAACAAGCACGAAAACACCAGACATCATGATACAGACTTATAATTTGCACCGATGTTTTTTCGAAATTCTATACGCGAAAAGTGAGCGCGAGAGCCCTCGGTGCGCCTGCTCGCTGCTGAAGTCAAAGTAAACTTTATTGTCATCTCCGCTACAGACAGTCCAGCATATAGAGAGACGAGACAACGAGGCTCCAGTTACAGCAGTGCAAGTAAACAAACAATAAATATAAGAACAGTAAGAAAATAAATATACACTTTAGGACTCGGGATCAATAACAATTTAAAATTTATAATTTGCAGTTTGATGATTTAACGTCTCACACACAACCAGGCTGCTTCCAAATAGAGCACATTTCATTCATAATGTTGTAAATCCAAGCCCATTATGTGTTCATGATTTGAATCCTGGGTTGTGCGAAATCCCAGGAATAAACAAAGTGAATCTGTGAACTAAGGTGTAGGTCTGTTAGGTTATGTTGTGGTGATCCTCGGGTTGGAGGACTTGTGTTCATACTGGAGTGCAAAATGAAAACCAAGATGGACAAGAAAAGTTCAAAGCCATCAGGTGCTCAGTTTAGAAAAAAAGAGAAAAGAGGAGGAGGAGAAACGAGCAAAAGATGCAGGTAAGCAGATGTGTGATTGGATAATGGCAGCTTATCCTGAAACAATCAGAATCAGAATACTTTATTAATCCCTAAGGAAAT
>NW_005187451.1:1149245-1151267 GCF_000239375.1 Pundamilia nyererei
CCCCAAAACGCTCTCTCTTACTGTGTCTGCTCTGCTTTTTGATCTCTTCCTTCCTATTTGATTAAAAGAGAATTTTATTTGTAACTTTCAGAGAATTATAATTAGACAGCAGACAGATCTCTGTGTCTTGCCCGAGGACGCCCTATCATGAATCTGCTGTAAATGCATTAGACTGACGCCTGATGGCTGCAATTAGTGTTATAGGTGTTGTCGAGTCCCTGGCTCCGGCCCATATGCTGTGGATTTATGAGAACGAACAAGTCAAAGGACACTACTGACGTCTTTAATGATGTCTAAATGAAGCCATTCTCCTTGTTTCTCCCTTCTTGTGCTTTGCCCCTGTACCCACCCAACCCCCACTAATCTCCCTGTGCTCTATACTATACAAGCAGAGAGATAAACAGGCACGAGTCCCCTTTCTGCTGCTGCTGTGTAGGGAGGAGATGGTGAGATATACAACGAGAGGGGGCAAAACAAACAACCGCTGTAATATCTGCATTCAAAATCATCCGTGCACGTATGCACTCTTACACGGACCACAGGTAAAGCTGCACATACACACACATTATTTCTTCTTTTTCTGTCATGCAAACATCTCAGATTGTAGTCACAACACAGAGGGGCAGATTGATATCGACTCATTTTTCTTTTTCTTCCTGCATGTCCCACCACAGGGAATGTTTTTAAGACCCGCCCAAGCAGTGACAAGCCTGCTTTATCATGTTACGTCGAATGTGCAACCCATTTCGGTGTCATGCGGTACGTGCTTAAGGGTACGTGACAATCACCCTCCTCTGAAGATGGCTGTGATGGTTTTCACCTTCAAAAATGTCACGAAAAAAAAAAAAAGAATTACATCCCCGTCTTCCACCACCTAATTTAACCAGAAAGAGTCACCTTGAGCTCTTGCAGTCAAATCACATCAGCTCTTTGCCTCTAATCCATACATTGCATAACAAAGCAAGTCATCCTTTCTCCTGTAGTCTCTAACCGCTGCAAAATGAAAAGGTAGATTTAGGGTGTGGGTGGGGGCACAAAATAGAAAAAAAAGGATAGAATTAAGGTGTTTATGGGAAGTAGACCCTGTGCTCTTACTGAACTCGGAAAGTCAGACTTCCTGCATCTGGGCTTCTTTATAATAAGACTGACACAAAGAGAAATGCCGTCTGTGTAAACTACACAACGAAATGTAAACAGAGCCGTACTCCGTGCTGTGGATGCTCCAACATATTTGGCATTTTGTGTTGCGCTCGTGTTGTGTGAACATCCATTTCCTCATTGGGGTTGTCAGCCAAAAGAAAAAAAGGTTAAGAACCACCAGGTTGCATAACACACCCAACACTCCCTGCATATCACAGCAGCCATCCAAAACAAGGGCTGATCTGCACGCACACAAATCTCACCCAGGTATGGGGCAGAGACACCACATCAAAATGGAGGACGGGGGAGTCTGCCGAATGTGATTTTAGTCCATTATGTAATCCTCTAACCCAGTAACGAGTCATCCCACAGCAGCCCAGCCCTGATATATTTCTGACCCCATGCTGGTTTCCCTTTTAGAAACCACGGGCTGTTTTTTGTCAGCTCAGTCTCTATACTTGGATTCTCTCACCTTCCATTTTTCCCTCTTTTCCCCACGTCACCGTCCGGCTGTTTAACCCTTTATCTCTATTGGCAAATGAATTCCTCCCCGACGGTTACACCCCAGCTCTAACGCTGTCCCTCAGCCACGCTCCCTCATGGGTTTCCCACCAAAGTAAACCCATTAGATCTTCTTTACTTTACTATTCACATCCACATTCAGTCTTTCCCCTAGCTTTAACTCTCTGTCACATCAATCAATCTTAGTCTGCACATTTTCCCTCCACCCCTACTTTTTTATTGCCCACCAATCCACAGGCCTTACCAGGTATGAGCTACAGTGAAGCGTCGCCTCTGTCGGATGCTCTTGTTGACCATCAGCTTGCGGAAGAGCCGCGGGGAGCTTCTAGGGGACAGCTTCGGGGACGTGGCTCCCCTCTT
>NW_005187451.1:1164689-1173995 GCF_000239375.1 Pundamilia nyererei
TACTGACAGCTGACACACGCCTCACCTGCTGCAAAGCCTGTGGCTGCAGGAGTGGACTGTGCTGCCATCAGTAAAGTCGCTGTTAACAGAAACAAAAATAAATGCAGTAAATATCTACAGGATGTTCAGAGCCGTCAAATTCAAAAGAAAAACAGCAACAAACGTCATATTTTGAATTCTCTGCTGGAGTCATTCATTACAATCGTTCCAAACAATATAACATCAGGTGTTTCAATGAACATCAGATCACAAATGTCCAAAATGGTGTAAACTGGGTTACAAACATTTAACCATCCAGTGCACCGAATATCTGCATTTACACGATGTTTGCTCTTTAATCTGCATGTGTGCATCCAGCTAGAATCAACACACTGCACTCTGCTGGTTACAAGAGAAGGTACAACACTTTTAAACACGCAGTCATGTTAATCCACAAACGAGGACGTTGTACATCAGCATCCACATGCAGGGCTTTGTTTGATGTTTCAGAGAAAAGCAGCCTGGACTGTTGGTTTAATACATCGGTGTCGAACTCCAGTCCTAAAACGTTTCCATGTGTCCCTGCTGCGACACACCTGAATAGCATAACTAAGTCATTAGCAAGGCTCTGTAGAACTTGACTGCATGCTGAGGCGGCAATTCATAAATGAATGAACATTTTTTCAAAAACTTACATTCATTTAAATGTACTTGAGTCTGGTTAGGGGGTTGCCACCTCAGCATGCACTCAATTCTTGCTAAAGACCAATTAACTTTCTTCAGGTGTGTTGCAGCAGGGACACATTTAAAAGTTTACAGCGGCCCTCGAGGACTGGAGTTCGACAGGTTTAACAGCTGAATAGTTTGCCTTGGATACTTTGTTACATCTCTCCTGATCATTTGTATTGTCTATATTTTTTCAGCATTTAACATATCAATAAAATTAGACTTGCAGAGTTCCCAACAGACAGTTTTAATAGCAGAAAAATTACTTCATTTGTATAATACAAATATTACATTTTTCAACTGTTTACAGTACTGTGTGAAAGTCCCAAGCCTGCACCAGTCTGCACCCAACAGACCCATCTTAAAGTGTATTTTTAGGAATTACTGGCAGCTTGCCCCAAAATCAATGATCCCAAGAACAGTGCCAATGCAGTAAAAGTATTCCATAATAGGAAAACACATACGGGAACACTATCAGCCGTGGATTGGCCTCACCAGAGCCCGGACCTTTTTTTATGCTTTTTATTTAGATCTGTGTTTGCAGATTTTTTATAAACTGCTGCACTTACTGTATTCCCCACTTGTCTAGCAAAATTAGAATAGACATGAGGCGTGGCTGAAACTTTATCTGCGTGTAAAACTGGAGAAAGTTACAATCTGTTGTTGTAAACACAGGCACATGTGCTCTCTGAGAGAGACAAATCATTGTAGCCACATCGAGCCCTCCGTCACCTACAACTGTGTCAACTCACTATGGAGCAGCACACATACGCATCCATACACCACACATAAACACATACACTTAAATTCAGTGCCAATCATTGCTAATTAGCAGCCGCCTTTCAACATCCATTTATCTGAAGAGAAGTAAGCACTAGGCAACTCATACTCAAGTGTGCCTTAACTGGATTTATCTCTCCTAACATCAAACTCACTGAGAGTACTCAAGTAACGAGCCAGTAAGGGCTGATTGGCCAGCTTAACAAAAGTGTATCTGAACTTAACACAACAGGCTTCCAACCAAAAGCCACACGCCGTTTGTGTACGTGTCATCTGAAACTGCACATTGTGCCTCCTGCTGTGAACGAGTGCCCGGTGTGCACCAGGATGCACTTTCTCTGTGGGCCGAGTGCATGAATAATGTAAAGAGGCAGCATCATCTTCATCAGCGTTAATGGGACATGAAAAATCACACACTGATGCAGAGAGGTTTCTACTCTCTACAGCTGAGGATTCATTTTGCTGATGCTTGTCTGCAAAGATTAGTTATTCAACCCACATTTTTATAACACTAAAGCAGAGCTTGACTAGCTTTAAAAATATGTGTATTATAAAATATAAAATATGTCATTAACCTCGAACTTCAGTGCCATGCATGTATTTATTATCAGCTCATTTTAATCAAAGGAACTGAATCATCAACTAGAAGGCAGATATGTATGTAGAGGTTATGTAGAAGTAATCCTATTACTTACACAGAAGTACTGATTCCACACTGTAAAGCACATTTTTACCTGTAAGAGCAACTAAATGTAGCTTAAAGTGATGTTAAAGTACTAAATGTATAACAGTGTAACAATAAGTAACAACTGATTGTAATTACTTTGTATCAGACATAAATAAATGATAGTTTTAGTCCACCTGTCTATTTTCTTAACCACTACTTTCATTCACAGGGGGCTGGAGACCATCTCAGCTCTCATTAGGTGTGAGGTGGCGTGCACCACGGACAGGTCGCCAGTCTATCGCAGAGGATGCCCACGGAGAGACACACAGCCCTTCGTGCTCACACTCGCACCTGATTTACAACCATATTGCATGCATGACTGTAGCACCGTGGGAGGAATGCTGCAGTCCCACACTGACAGAGCACACAAACTCCACAAAGAAGGTGGAGTCAAACCCAGAATTACGTGATTAAGGACAGCACGAACCATCTGCTACTCGATGATTGAAATAATGAATCGAGCTGTTGATCCTTTTCTCAATTTGACAAACTGTAAGCATGAATTACTGTCTTATCTGTGTTGAAGGAAACCAAACAGTTGTTGGATTTTAATATGTTATAGTTTAGTCTTTATTATGGAACTAGATCACTGCCTTTCTGTGACACGAGTCAGTGTGGAGGCATTACAGACTCACTCACTGTGTAAATGTGGAGTTCTGTCACACTTAGACCAATGTAACCTGAAGAGCAACATGGCAACAAGAGCTCGCGTGTTCATGCCAGATGCCCCAGAAACATGTTCATTAACCCTTCCCTAATGCACAAAACCCAAAGTCACCCATAGCATATGTTGCAAGAGCTACTCCACTAACATATAAGACAAAATGTTCTCATAGTATTCTTCCTGTGAGATTAACATTAACTGTACACCACCTTTGTTTCAGCCCACTCACCATTCAGGATCCACCGGTGTGATGTCTATCCTGGGAGGAGCTCCAAACGGCAGGGATGTCGGCCTCGTCATGATCTCTCCGTCAGGCGTCCGTGACCTCTCCCCCTGACGCCACGACAGCGGGGGTAGCTGCAGGTTGCCCGAGAAACGCCGTCGTCCTCGGCGCAGGTCGACTCCCAGAGTGCAGGAAGGGGAAGTGAAAGACTCACTGAGGCAGCAGTCCGGAGGCTCTTTGCTGTCCTGAGAAGAGAAAGAAAGAACAACAATTAAAAATACAGATTTAAAAAATTAAAGCAAGATAAAACATTTTCTCTACTAAAAAGATAAACAGAGCAAAAAGAAATTAAACTTTATCACCAACTCACAAACCTGTTCTCGCCAGTTCATCACATGTTTGCCCACTAAGTGGCGCCATAGCCTTGTTTTTGACTAAAACTCAAATCTATTACCATACAGTGGATCGGTGACCTGATACAGCGTCTGCATTCTAAGAAAGAAATAAGTATCACAAACAAAAAACTCGACTGTTTAAAAAGAGTGACAAACGTGTCAGTTTCCATATTTCTAATACTCACGTTCATTTAAAACAAGATCAACGCAGCTGTTTATTCTGTGAACATTTACAGTTTCACTCATTCTTCCTCTGAAGCTTCAGCTCATCCACTTTATTCACAGACATAATTTGTCTTATTACTGTAGCGTATGCCGTCTGTAGTGAACTGATTGCACGGCATGTAAACCATGTTTATGTCTCAGCTGCACTGCCTAATTTAACACGTAGCTCTGAAAGCCATGATAGAGCCTGACGAGTGTTAATGAGCAAACGAGAGAGAAAAACTGAGCATGTGCTTAGATTTTCTAGCAGGCACATCAACTCACAGGCTTCTTCATTAGGTACACTTGTTCAACTGCTCGTTAACGCAAATCTAATCAGCCAATCACCTGGCAGCAACTCAGTACATTCAGCTATGTAGATATGGTCGAGCTGCTCAAGTTCAAAGTGAGCATCAGAATGAGGAAGAAAGAGAACTTAAATGACTCTGAATACAGCGAGGCTGTTGGTGTCAGACGGGCTGACGTCGTTCATAAACTCGTGATCTACCTGGATTTTTCCACACGATCATCTCTAAGATTTACAGGACGATTTGAAAAAAGAAAATACTCAGCGAGTGGCATCAGCTGATGACTGCTTCGAGCTCAGTGGAAAGCAACAGCAGCTCAGCTGTTACAACTAAGGTGCAAAGAAGACATGTGGAACCTTGAAGGATACCAGAACAGAAGACCACATTATTCAGGAAGCTGAGGCCGCAGGCTCACCAAAACTGAACGACAGAAGACCGGAAAAACATTTCCTGGTCTCTCAGTTCCTGCTGTAGCTCTTTCATGGTGTGGTCAAAACACGAAACGAGGATCCATCCGATCTTGTGTCAGCTGTTCAGGCTGCTGCTGGTGTAATACTGTGATTCTGAAATACTATGTAGTCATATTTAACTGCCTGCTATTCTCCTCCGTCTTTGTCGTCTCAACAGCTTATGTTTACGCTTTTGATATCCTCTGACATATCTGTCAAATATCTCACACACCTCTCAAGAAATTTAGTTTATTCTTGATGTTAACAATCATTCAGTTAAGTTAGATACTTCCTCTCTTGTTTCCTGAATGTTTTATTTTGTGTCTCCCACTCAGGTAGCTGAAGGTAGCAGCTAAAACAGCTGTGCCTAAAACACCACCTAGCATCAACACATCATGCGATAAGAAGCAGCGGCGTGTATGGAAACCACCTGCACCTGGAACACACAGAAGATCCCACACATGCCACGGTGACGCTCAATTATCCCGTACCACAGCCAAATTATGGGCTGTCTTGATCTCTCATGGCTCGGCTAATGTGAGACATTTTAAAAAGCGGAAATATAAAGTGTGACAAGTCATGTCAGTATTTACCGACCTGTTTACCACCTCTCTTCTTGGCTAGCTGCCTCCCTCTGCCTACGCGTGGCTTCTATGCATTACCAACCTAACAACGCATCGCTAGCAGCGCTACAACCTCACTTCACTGCACATTTACTTTTAGCCGCGTGGGCAATGACTTGTTTTCCCCTTGTGGCTTCCAGGAGCCCAACAAATCCTGATTGTTCAATCAGTGCTAATGGCAAACAAGGATACTGAAAGCTTGATTTAGCTTCTGTTTCTCCATTGTGTAAAAATCATCTCTTTGTTTTGCTATTAGCAGTTGTTCATTTTTCATTTGTGTCTGTAAACTTTACCCAGCTGGGTTCAGCTCGTTATATTTAATTCTTATCCTGCTCTAAGAGCTGTCGCTTGGTGCACTAATTACTCCCGAATGCAGACTGGTCTTCATCTAAGTCACATTTAGAGACAAACACTACTAAGCTGGAAACACCCCAAACAGTTTTACTCTGCAAGTCTTAATTGAACACACTGGATGAGTGAACTCACAGAGTCTGGCTTGTTATTACACCAGGAGAAGTAATTTGGGACAATTTATCAAGATAAAACGGATCTTCATGTTTCTGGTGTCTTCATTGAACATCCATCTTCACATCATGCTGCAGCAGTTCATCTGGTCTAAGGGCAGGACTGTCTGCAGGACACTGCCCCAGTTTCATGGTTTCCTTCATGTCCTCCACTTACACCATTGTTTTTATTCAACATTTATTTTCCCTACAATCTACGCAGAAACACTTACATTAGCAAGGCTTTCATTGCTTGTGTTTTTTGTTACCCTTTAGGTCTTTACATTCTTCTATAAATAATGGTGTGTTCATTATAATTTATTAGGTACACCTTACTAGTAATAGCTTAGACCTTCTTTTTTAATTTAATGACGTTATGATTTAAATGTCTTGATGCATGCCCAATCATCCATTTAAGGAAACTAGACGTAGTGTTTTCAGTGGGAGAAACATTTCATCACGTGGGGAAACCTGCAGCTGAGACCAAAGACCATCTGTGTATCGAGGAGATGGTCTTGTTGTCATTTTGTGCTAACGAGCAGTCAATACTAGAGATGGCACGATACCACTTTTTTATGTCCAATACTGATATCATAAATTTGGATATCGGCTGATACCGATATGAATCCGATATAATGTGTTTTTTAATTAAAACTGTTTTTTTAATATCTTGCTGCATAAGTTCAAATTCAAGTTTAAATAAACAACAACACTAAAGCTATTCTATTATACCTGTATGCAAAAAATACACTGCACCCAAAATATTTCATAGTTCAGCAAAACTGATCAATCTAATAAAGTTAAACCTGCACCATCCTCCTTATTCTGCTTTTTTAAAGAGTAAGCAACCTAATTAATAAGGTTGCAAGCTCCCAGCAAAAAAAAAAAAAAAATAGGGAACCACCCCCCACCCTCCACCTCATGATGCTTAATCGGCGTAATCAACTTTAATTTGATGCAGTGTGAAACAAAATGCACAAAAATCAATTATTTTCAAGAAGAAGAATTAAATAGATTCAACATCTTTCTTCTACAGAACTGCAGACTGCACAGATGGTATCTTCCCAAAGGAAAAAGTACTATAGCTTACTAGGGTATATCAGACTTAATAGTTACTATATACAGTAATGGACTTCTACACATTTTACATCAGATTAAAACTTTGGGTGTAAGATTTGGATAATTATTTATTAAAAGCTCGACATTTTAAATGAGAATAAGAAAGAAAAGTATGTCTTTGTGCCTCCTTTTCCCTGTTCATGCCCTATCGGCCCCCCTGGCTAAACTTTGCTAGATCCGCCCCTGCACAGTTACAGCCGCCAGCTGTAGAAAAAGATCCTGGTGTAGAAAGTAATATTAAATAAATTCTAACAACAGCTTATCAAGCTTAAACGTGCTGCTGTTGTTCAGCCGCTGGTTTCCTCTTTCTGGAGCGAAGTGGGCCAAAAACAAACAAGAGAGACGGACTCGCGACAGAAAAGCCGATCAGCTGATCATTGATCAGTTTCATGATTGAAGTAGCAGCAGGAGAGAGAGAGAGAGAGAGAGAGAGCCAGTCGCTCCATATATACAGCTAAGCGTTTTGCAATTTGGTCTAATTTTAAAAAGTTTAAATTTCTTCGGTATTAAACAGCAGAAATGAGGCTTTGCTGTCAGAGGTAAGTTTTGAAGAAAAAAATAGAGTGAGAGCAGTGCAGGAAGTGTGATTTTATCGTGTTGGAAGCAAAACAGCAAAGGTAGGAGGGAATTAATGACAATATTTATCAAATGTGAAGCGTAGTTTGGATCTTTTGCTGCTAGTTCAGTAAATTTTGGTTATAGAGTGACGAAACCTGCAGCATCAGAATCTGTGAGCTGTCGGCTTTCAGGCCCGGTGGACGTGCCGTCGGGTGAGAAAGCCGACAACTCAAAGATTCTGATGCCTCAGATCCACGCTTTGCATGGAACCAGTCTCTCATTTGCTGTTTTAGCTGTTTGGTGGTTGTTGAAATGAAAGCTTTAACCTGAGATTCTGGCATTTCTGGCAAAATACATTTATATTTAAAAATCGATTCAGGATTTAATGAATTGATATCGTGGTATTTAAGCCAAAATCAATTTTAATCGGAAAATCGATAATTGAAACCCAGCCCTAGTCAATACTCATGGTACACCTAACAAAGGGGCCGGTGAGTATAGATATGAAAAATACCCAAGTTTGTATTTTAGCGGTTTCGTTGGATTATACTCGTCTGTAATCGTGACTTTATGAAAATCTGTTTCCATAAATTCCATTTCACTAACCTTCTCTGTACAACCATGCTGCTCACCACTGTGTATATTAACACTGGTGTCACACATATGTGGATTGCACCTCTGAAACCAATTTTCCTCTGCGTAATAATTTCCCACAATTATTTAATTAAAAAGAAAATAGCAGGCTGCAGCTATTGTGGCTTTGCTTTGTCTAGTTATGCGATTATTATTTCCATATATTTCTGATGTCACTACACAAAATATGCAAGGGCAATGCTGTTCATTTTTTCTCTAAAAAATAAATAATTGCTTCATAAACTTTATGAAATGGTCCATCATCTAAAATGACACCAACATTAGCATTAATTGCCTCAGAACATAGATGGGCTTTCTGATGATTTATTTCTTCTTCAGCATTTTTTAAAATAATTTAATGTTCAGTCAGATAATGAATTCTGACCCTTTCTCTTGAAGATAAAGGGAAACCATGCTTTTAGAAAATACAGCTGAAAGACTAATGAGCATGGCAACTGCTCTTAGGCAAATTATAAATTGACAGCAAACATTAAAAAAGTAGAGGCACTAGGTAATGAAATACAAAGCAGTAAAAATTGATTTATGACCTGACTCTGGTGCTGTGCCATATGTAAATATGTTTTAAATAAATAGAGTAAGTACTGCTTTACAGTGGGAAGAGCTCCAGAGGAGTCAGCAAGGAGGAACAGATAATGCTTTTCTTTGACAGCTCCGAGAATAAATGGTGGTGGCGGATGGCAGATACACAGAGGTAATGTGAAGCATAATAGTGATAAGAACTGCACTGAAAACAAAATAAGATAAAGACGGGAAAAAGGAAGGATGGTGATGTAAGATCCATAAAGGATACAGAGGAAAAAAAGCACATGTAACTCAAAACAATTACCAGAGCAAAGTAAAGGACACACACCATATGGACCAGAATAGGCAGTAATCTGATCCCAGGTCAGATAACATCTTTAACAGCAATACTGGACTGGCTTCCTGCTCAAACTCTGTGTAAACTTTGCAACATTTCTGAACTGATAACAGTTTCTATGCAGTTTTATTGAATGCTACATTACGGTATTTTGTGAGTTGCTCAGGACATAAAAACAATGTTTCTATGCGGTTCATCTGTGGCCATTGTAGAAGGCACCTTTACATTACTCTAACAGGACGAGCGTGTTAGTCAGAAGCACAGCATGATTGCAATAACACAATGACTCATTTCCCCTTATTTTATAGAAAGTTTCTTTTTCTTTCTTCTCCCACGGTCACAAGGTAAAAGGACATTTGATCGAGCGAGAGGAGAGAGTGACGGAGCTACGTGCCAAATGAAAGTCTGAACCAATTCAACTGGTCTGATGAGTCATCAGACTCAAAGCTCTGACTAGGTTTTCCATTACTTGATATATTCAACATAGAAAGTTCATCAGTGTTATGGATACGACCATTTGATTCATTTGCCTTTA
>NW_005187451.1:1175591-1177152 GCF_000239375.1 Pundamilia nyererei
GGATGAGAGGTGAAACATCTTCACAAAACTCAAAGAAGTCCAGTCGCTTTCTTTCCAAGCTCCTTAGAACGACAACAACAATTACACCCATTTTGCCATGAGTCTGGTGACCCAGTGTTTGTGTCTTTGGTTTAAGTGATATTCTTTGAATTATTGTTTTCTCTTTGTACTATATTTAAAGTTCCTGGTTTCTGGGTTTCTGTTTCAGTGCCTCCCCCTGTGTTCCTGGTGTCATGTCTCTAGTGCAGCTTTAGTCCTGTATTTTTTGCTCTCCTTATTTGTCTCAGTGTACCGTATGCTTAGTCTTAGTTCTCCGTCACTACGTCTTCCCTGTGTTCCACATTTAGTTACTTTTGTCTCTGCGCTTCATATTTCCTCTGTTCCAGAGTCGGTCATGTTTCCACGTCTCAGTGTCTAATCTGTATCTTTATGAATGTTTTCATCCTTCCCGTTTTATTTTGATAGTTCCTCATCCTGTGTGCAGTGTATCTAATTTTGCTTCCTTGTTAAGGTTGATTTGTCCCAGCTGTGTTTCCACCCGTTTCCCCATCCTCTCGTTGTCCCGGTTGTGTATTTAAGCCCTGTGTTTTTCTCTGTCTTTTGTCACATTGTTAACCATCATTTACCCTCCATGCTGTGTGTTCCTCCATGCTCCTAGTAATTTCCTAGTGTCCTGTTCCTGGTTTGTTTTCGAGTTTGGGTTTCTAGTTTCCAGTTGTATTCGTCGTTTGAGTTTTCCCAGCAAATAGAAGCCAAAACATACCAAAATGTCCCAAAATACTAAATAAGCTTGAAATAAGCTCATAATTAAGCATCATTGTAATAGAATTGTTTCAAATATACACTGTGCCTCAGGAGGTAGAGAGCAGGTCATCGACTTATCGGAACATCAGTGGTTTGATCCCTGGCTGCTCCAGTCTGACTGTCCAGTATCATTGGACTCGTGTGAATGTTGATAGAAACCAGTTAAGCCTTTTGCCTTCAGAATTTCCTTCAAAGATTCAACAAGGTGCTGGAAACATTCCTCAGAGAGTAGAGTCGCTAATCCTCCTCATCAAAAGAAGCCAGCTCAGGTTGTCGCCTCCTGGGTAAGGCTATTGGGAGGAGGTCCCAAGGTGGACCCAGAATACGCTGGAGAGATTACATTTATCGGCTGGCCTGGGAAAGACTTGATGTTTCCTCAGATAAGCTGGAGAAGGTTGCTGACGAGAGGGAGGTCTGAGCTTCCCTGCCTAGGCTGCTGCCCCCGCAACCCATCTTCAGGTAAGTGGAAGGATGATTTTAACTTTTATTGAAGTAGTTGTCATGAATTTTCGAACAGCTTGC
The DNA here is from genome assembly GCF_000239375.1 of Pundamilia nyererei. Lineage (NCBI taxonomy): Eukaryota > Metazoa > Chordata > Actinopteri > Cichliformes > Cichlidae > Pundamilia > Pundamilia nyererei. The sequence continues at coordinate 1,176,918 of NW_005187451.1, forward strand.
ATTTTTCATGCACACCCCAATGGGTCGCACTATTCCATTGCAGTTTATTAGTTCTTCAGATGTCAATTTTTCATATTTTGATAATTCGTGAACATCTTCTGTAGTAACACGTTTTCATATTATATTTAACACTGGTTTATTCGTATAACATTAAACAGACAACACTGTATTACATGCAATGCTGATAATTCATGACGCGAGGTGACAGGAACTTGGCTTATGAGGTTTTTATTTT
>NW_005187451.1:1178331-1180193 GCF_000239375.1 Pundamilia nyererei
AGTTCTAAAAACACATCTGAATTTTAGAGATTCACAGTGGAAACTGACAATTATACTGATTTTTAGATTAAAGCCTGAGAGACTACACTTTTACTCGTTCCTTCCACATGTGCTACCTGCTGTCTTTATACAACCTGATGCAATAAGTGTGTATGTGAGGGATGTGTAACTGTGCGTGATCAGGATGGGTCCAGTGCAGAAGTCCATTAGCCCATTAGCAGCACAACCCCGGTGGCCTCGTTGTTTCCCTGGGACCACTTAGTATGGAGACAGTGACAAGTTCATTACTCTCGCATAGATACACATCATACAAATGAGAACACTTCTATTCACCTCTCTAGGCACACACACACAAAAATACAGTCCGAGAAGCAAGGTCACAAAGCCTCAGCTGTTAGTAAGATAACCACAGACGCACATTTATATGCAGCCCTGTCACGCCCACCTTTATATCAAATACTACAACAAACATGTGCCGCAGCCCTTTGAGACGGCCCACAGAAAAACAACAACATCAGTTATTTGTTCAAACAGCAACCTTACACAACCCTTCTGCTGTTGTATGATTTATGACTCTCCTTTACAAAAAGAAATCTAAGGTTAATGTCACCTATGTTTATAATAATGGGGAGCATGATGTCTTTGTACCACAGCAAAAAGTCCTTGGACCATTCACAGTACACAGCAATGGTTTCCTTCAATGATGACAATGATTATTCTCCAACTTTAATTCAACAGTCTTAGAAGATGCTTGGGTATGACTCATAGAGAGATATGCTAGAGACATACTGCTGAAAATAACTGTTGAATGAAATGAATAATGAGTTACACCAGCAAATGCATGGTTAAGATTATGGAACTGCCTGATAAACATTTCAACTTTGTTTTAAACATTTTAAAACATTTATCATCCAAACCATCCACCAGCTCACCTCCTACCTGGCTCTTAATGTCAACTCATTTCATTCTTCGTCCTCCTAATTATTATTTTGACCATAAACAAATATTTCGGAGAACTTGCTGCCAACCGCTAATGGTCGAAACACAATGTAACCATAAAACAAAAGCTGCTTATATGCTGCTAAAATGAAAGGAGCAGGTCAGGTAAGGTTGGTAATCTGTGTCAGCTGCTTTGGTGTCAATGAAATTAACAACAGGTGTCACTGGAGGGGCAACAATGAGACAACCCCCAAACACACATGGTTTTACAAGTGGAGACGACTGACATTCTCATCTTTTCTGACTGTTTTTCACTAGTTTTGCATTTGCCTACAGCAGGGGCGATTCTAGGATCAGAGCTTTGGGGGTGCTGAGCACCCAGAGAGCTGCCCATCCAGGCAAGATAAACTTTACACGTCACGATGAGACTTCTTCCCTGTCTCTGTCCGTCCCTGCATCCTTAAATGTCTCCAGTTGTCCTGAGTTCTCTCAAACTGTCTCCTTGGTGCATTTAAACCCCTGTTCCTCCCTGTCCTCATCGTCTGTTGTCTTCGTCTCCGTTATCAGTCATCATAATTTTACCATCTCTGTGCAAGTCTGCAAATTTCTTTATTGAATCATACGATTCTTAAATTCATCAAGTCTCTCTGTGCCTGGGTCCTCGTCTCAAAACATGACATCACTGTTTTGTACATTTTATCACAATTTAATCCCACATTTGTGAAAGAAAAGCAAAACACTATTTTTGAAAAGTCTGTAACAAAACCATCAAATCTGATCAAGGTTATTTAAATGCTGCAAAAGAAGAATGGATTAGAATAAAAAAAATGACGCTCATAGTGAGTAAAAAGTAAACAGTGCATTTTTTGGACAGAGATTCACTTTTAATGTGTATGTATAATATAATACAGATACATAAAAAA
>NW_005187451.1:1182018-1185484 GCF_000239375.1 Pundamilia nyererei
CCCCTGGCCTACGGTCAGTGTCACTACTGGTAGCATGAGGTGATAACTGGAACCTACAGAGGTTGTACATGTAGTCCAACATCTCCAGGATGCCGTTGCCTGAAGGTTTGCTGTGTCTCCCAGCGCAGTCTGAAGAGCGTGAAGGTGATTCCAGGAGACAGGCAGTTACTCTAGGAGAGCTGGACAGGGTCGTAGAAGGTCCTCAACCCATTAGCAGGAGTGGTGTCTGCTCCTTTGTGCAAGGAGGAGCAGGGTGAGCACTGCCAGAGCTCCAAAATAACCTCCAGCAGGCCACTAATGAGAAAGTTTCGGACCAAACAATCAGAAACAGACTTCACGAGGGTAACCTGGGGGTCTGACGTCCTCTAGTGGGCCCTGTGCTCACTGCCGTATAATCTGTGTTTTGAGTTTTAAATTGTTTTTTTAAATTGGAGATTTGCCCATGCTTGGGCAGATGGCCTCTTTCAAATGCACACAAATGAAAATCCGAGCCACAAACCCATCAGTGGCCCCATCGCGTCAATGATGGATCATTTCCTCATAGCCTAAAAATAAAGCAGTTATTTCAAGTGCAGTTCTATTGGTGGTGCTGGTCTGTTCTTTACATCACTTCCATTTTCCCACACCGTCAAACTAGATGCTAACGACACTGCTCTAGCCCGGTCGTCTTCTTGCCTGCCTTCTCTGAGCCAATCGGCCTCGTTTCTGCATGCTTTAAATTACAGCACTTTTCTGTCATTCTACCTTTCAGACTCTCATTCGTGCAATGTAACTCCTTCAGGTCCTGATCCCTATAACCACTGCGATCCCATCCATCTATGATGGGTTATCAGAGTCTAACAACCAAATAGCTCGAGTGAATTCCATATCTCAATAAATCATGTTCTGTTCTTCCAAATGATCTCTCCTTAATCAATATGACTCTCTGTCTAAGGCTACAGATGAGATCCTCGTGTGTTTTATGGTAGTGGCTATACTGGACTGTCAAAGCTACCGGTAGTGACCAAACAATTCGCCCAGTGTGTCAGGGCTCAGAGATAAAGCGAAGAACTCAGTCACTCAGGAATGAGTCACTGCCTGTGCTACTGTAGCCACAAGACAAATGCATGAAAGGACAAATGGATAAAAGCATGGTTGAGCTGTGGATTTTCTTCAAATACTATCAAATTGGCAAGGAATTTTGTTCCATAACTGTCCCCCGCTGCTGGATTTGTACCTCTAGACAAAATAAGAGCAGTTTTTTTGTTTTTAAATGAAGAAGTAGAAAAAAGACGACTATGCTGAGCATCATTCATTGCATTTCACACATACCATGTTTTCATAGTTTTAATTAAATGTAATCCATGTCATGTTTTCCAACTATGGTAAAGTTTTAGTTTCACTTTAACGGGAAGAAGCTTTTTCTTCCTTGAAAGACTTTTTACTAATTAGTGCCATCAGGGCACTGCCCTTGAAGAAACCTCCGCTTTCTTTTACAGTTAAATGGACAACAAAACACTCATGCTTCACTCATAACTGAGTGTTATTTATGGATTTTCCAACACTGTAAGCACAATGCGTAACAGGGCATCCTTGGCATCTTTCCCATTTGTCATTCGCCTCCACTGACACTCAAATCCCTCCGTACTCAAGTCAACAAAACAAAAGAGGAGAAAACAAAGGAAGAGATGAACTGAGAAAACATACTCCCATTGGTTAGAAGGGCGGACGTACGGAGAGTGGGAAAGGGAAGAGAGGCAAGGATGTAGATCAGGAATAGCAGAGGAAAGGTCTAACAGAGACTAACCTAAGTGAGAGGATAACATCGGGAATGGCAGGAACAGCTCAGAGAAGGAAGGGTGAGTCAGGCAGAGAGAAAGGAAAGAGAGACAACTACAGAGAGTAAATAGAAGAGCATCTGAAAGAAACTGATTAGTATTCTCTAAAACACAGCTGACCAAAGCTTCCAGCAATATGCACGTGCTTTTTGCATAAACATAAGGAGAAACACAGACCTGTGCATGCAAGCAAACAGCAAATGTTTGCAGCTGCAGATTTATACACAAGCCTGAAAGTCTGTGGCATTTATTTGTTCTTCAGACTTGCAACCTTGCATGGTTCAGCAGATTCAAAAAGACATGAAATATACAATTACTTTGAATATAAAAAATGTATTGCATGTTTAACGGAACAACACAGACATAATTTTGTCTCTCAATAAAAGGCCGTTCTAGGTCTAATAACACCATTCGCTTCAATTTATATGCTGCTGAAAGTGATGAAATATTCCACTGAGGTTGACAGAGGGACCGGATATTAATAAAACTGTTTGGTGAATTATTATCCCTGCTTTCCTTTCTTTTATCTTCATCTTTTCTTTATCGCTGTGAAATAGCCTGATCCCTGCGTCTCAGACGAGAGATAAAATAAATTGCCTACTTTCCCTCGCCACAGAAAAATGTGTGACGTCTGATAAATTTAGCTTGTCGGAGGATGAACACGAAAAAAAAAAAAAAAAAACACATGCTGGGTGTAATTTGCCGAAGGCCATTTTTTAAAGTGATTTCAGCTTCTTTTTTTCAATATGTGTTGATGGACAATTTAACGGAGAAACAGAAGACGAGGAGATGTAACAAAGCACAAGAAATCCACTGCAATCCGCCTGGAAACCATCCTCACCGACCGTTTATGAGGAAACATCCTCCGTATACTCACCACCCTCTCGAAAAGCAGCGATTTGTGGTTCGCATTACAAAGACAAAAAATCAGACAAAGATCTACGAGCTCATTCAAAACTATCCTGTGTGGTTATAATTAAATATCACTCAATCAGTGCACTTAAATACAACCAAACTAACACAAAGACATGCAGCGACCCACAAAGTGCGAGGCTAAAACAGTGCCACGTGAACGACTGGAGGGCAAAGTGCACGAGGTCACAGCGCACATAATCCGAAGGCGCCGCAGGAGAAGACTCATTGTTGCTGTGGTAACAAGCATTACTGCCCCTGACCACACACACAAAAGAGAAAGTAAGAAGCGGGTGGAGGGAGAGTAGCGTACGCTAAGACTGATACAGAAACGGATGCTGAGAGCAGGCCAAAGCACTGAGGGCTGGAAGAAGAGACGGAGAGAAAGCATTGAACTGTTGCCGACAAATAAATTCAACCCTCCGCTTACAAGCTCTGTGATTGGAGAATGAACAGCTGTTCGGTTTGACCCGCGCACCGTGTAAATGCAAGCCTGCCAGCCAGAACGGGAGAGCGTGAGAGTTCTCCTCAATGACAGAAGAAGAGATGGAGGCAGAAAAAAATGTGAAATGGTGACAAGTGAGAGAAGCAGCAAGAGAGGTTAAAGGTCAGAAAAAGGGAAATGGAAGAAAGGTGAGAAAAAGAGTGACCAAAAGACAAACACCACATGATCAATTGTTGCATTTCAGCATCTTTCCATATGAGTTTTGTCTGGTCTGTCGCAGCCCCTCACCACA
>NW_005187451.1:1186015-1187606 GCF_000239375.1 Pundamilia nyererei
CATATGATTACTGAATGAGACACGAGTCATTCATGTTTTCTGGTTTTCCACAGCTGTGATTAAGGTTTGGTCAGGTTTAGTTCACTGTAGGAACCTCGTCAAGAAACCAGTGCCGCTCTTTTCTCTGGGGAGGACAGACTCACTACAAAATAAATCATATGTCAAGCTACGCTTACATTCAAATGTTAAAGGATGTCAAGCACTCTTAAGAGCACGCTGTGCAACAAGCGGTGCTCTAACCCTAACAGTATAGAAATGTTCATCAGAATCCTAACACAGCATCATTAATGAGAATAAAACGATCTTTTCACCATTGTAAGACAAAATCCTCCTTTTCTTTTTCTACCAGTAAACACAGAAATAGAGTTGTTAAAAAGCTACACCCTGGAAGGACTTTTCCAAAAGTTCAGTTTTCAGTTTATATGGGAACGAAAATCATAGAAAAAAAGATTTTCTATGATTTTTTATACCTAAACACTAATGTGCCTGTGGACAGGGCCTCAGAATCACTCACAATAAGCAGTAACTCAGCGGCCCCCAACCCGCGGGCCATGGACCGGTACCAGTCCATGAGTCGTTTGGTACCGCCAGAGTTGAGGCTCGGGTGGTTTTCAGGATTTTTATCGTTAACTCAGTTTCCCCGGGTCTTTTCCCGCGTTGTCGTTGTGTGTCTTATTTTGAAAGAAATATTTACCCGTTACCATAGCGACCAGAGAGCATTAAGGGGCAGAGGAGGATGTTGCTGGCGCATTTCAGAAGGACACTGCTAATAAAGTTACACAATTACACAGTGAATTTGCATTTATTATTATGTTTACAAAATAGCACCGTTTTTGTCTTCGTCATATCATTTTATTTTGTTGAATTTACCCGCGACACCTTAAAGCCCGGCCTGTGAAAATGTTGTCTGACATTAAACCGGTCCGTGGTGCAAAAAATGGCTGGGGACAGCTGGATTAGATTATTAGATGACTACTTATTGGCCTAACCACTGTCACACACCAAGAGAGTCCTGGGTTTGAACCCAGGCAGGGCCCCTCTATGTGTGGTGTGCATGTTCTTTAGTTTACCACAAAGTCTACTATGGAAAAGACATACTAGTCCTCTAATAACATTAATGAACACTTTCAGATGCAGCATGTTTTAAGGAAAACTTTAAATCCAAACTAAAAAATGAAGGACAAGATGAGAAAGTTCAAAGGTTAAATTATAGCTGTATCCCCTAATGGAAATATTACAGTGTGGAAACTTGATGAGAGAGATGCTTGCCCAGGCACACTTTCTTGTAAGCCCTAGGAAACAGACTCTAATTGAAGGTCAGCTAAATACTCAGAGCTCCGTTAACTGTGTGTGCACTTATGTGCGCATAAATATGCAGAGTCACACACAAATGGCAGTGTGCATTCAAGTGCACTCACACAGACAAGCACTAAACTAATCCACAGACAAACAGAGAGATGGAGACACAGACCTGATCAGGTCACAACTGGTTAGCTGTGATCTGCATGGGAATGAGGTCATTAGGTCTGTGGGACTTACAGATATTATTTAATTTGTCCAGCCTTCAGCACAGCAGAGTCTAATCTCTCTC
>NW_005187451.1:1188610-1192292 GCF_000239375.1 Pundamilia nyererei
AAACGTCACTGCTGTTTAGTTGTCTGTCTTAATTTATGTAGGAAGTGATAGCAGAGCTGTACGTTTGAACTTTTCAGAAATCCCTCAATCAGAACATGGAGTATTATTTATTCTTAACATTTTTTGGGAGACTTCCCGCGTACCACTAGAGGGAGCCCGCGTGCCACAGTTTGAAAATGACTGGTCTACATGTTGTTTCGGTGTACTGTCACCAGGGGGCAGTGTCAGAAATAAATGGAACAATAACGTGTACTGTTTTTGTTATTTAATGGACTACTTGCACTAGGGCATGTGACGTATTTCCGTTTCCAAATAGTACCGCTTGGGCGTTTCCGGTATGTTTGTTTATCTGTCGGTAGCTATGCTAATGTCCCTTCAGAATGAGTATAAAAAGGAAAGTATTTAAAACAGAACATTTTCAAAAACAGGAGAAGAAATACTCCGAGCATTGCTGTGTCTTATTTTGTCAAAAGTCAGTCTTATTTTTGTTATTTTGTTTTGTTTAGACATGAGTCATCGTTGTGGTTCTCTCTGCTCTGTTTAACTCATTTCCTTTCATTTGAACGTTTTAAACAGTCGCCCTTCATCTTACACACAGCACCATTTTCTACTGTCCGTTGGTTTTTCGTTGGTCACTGGTTGCAAATCTAAAATTGCTCAGTTTAGCAAAAGAGCTACTAAAATGAACAAAAACGTGCTTACATGAATTCTGCTTCACGCAGCACCCTCAAACCAAATATGAGCGTTTTCACTTGTAAGAACACGGCTGATGATACACGACAACTTCAGACCTGAACTGATTCTGGTGACATTTTATGGACTTTTTGCCTAGAAACATATAAAGAGTGATATTTGAAGATTAATACCAGTCTCATGTCAGGGCATCAACTTTAAAGTTACAGGTAAGAGGTGATTAGCATAGCTTAGCATAAAAACTAAAACCAGGAGGTAACTGCTCTGAGCTCTCTCACAACATTTATATAATTTCTATATTTCAGCTTACCCATTACCCAAGCAGTACTTTACCATAAGACACATATGTGGTGATACTGAACAAGGATATATGGTTTCTGTTGAGGTTTTGTGGACGCATGACCATCAACCATGTAATATGAACCTGTTTGCCGTTTTGGACGTATGACAATCAATGGCAGGAGTCTCAAACTCGTGTCCCGGGGGCCCACGTCACCCCTACATGCTTTTTGTGACATTTTTGTTTGGTGGTGGTGTGCCGTGTGATTTTTCTAATGTGAAATATGTGCCGTGGCTCCAAAAACACCGAACTAGACTATCTGGTAACCATGAGAAAAAAATGGGAAAATTACTTCTAAAGTCCCAGTCACTAACCAACAGACTGGTCAGTGAACCTGTGGTAACCACCTCATGCTCGGGAAAAACATGAATTCCCTAACCGGTCGGTAAAAACCTCCTGAAATCTTTGGTCACCGGCTGCGATTGACGTTCGTGCCTATGACGACTTGTTGCTTTACTGTGGCTGCATATGCAGCATCCCAATGATGCTAATCTAAGAATAAAAGATGGACACTTCAGTTTTAATTTCAGTGGACAATTATTACAGACTGCCCAGTTTTCATCAGCCTAGAAAAAAAAAAAGCCGACAGCTGTTTCATTTGTTCTTCATTTTCACATTTGTCTTCCATTTCAGTAATACGTCTCCCAATAATATTATTAAATATTTATACACCCAGAATCCATTTCCCTCCTCCCCACGCTGTGTTCCTGAATGTAATTCACTGGAAGTCTAACAAGAACTCAAATGTATTTCGATAAAGCAGTAAAGCACACAATTTTCAAACTGACACAGAGAGCAAAAGATAAAGACTCGGAGAGTCTGAGTAATGCACACCCACACCTTCAGCTATGAAATGTTTCAGCAAAAAAACACCCACAGCCACAAAATGAATCTGCCTATCTGTACAGTACGAGTGTACTGTGTAATTGCTTAGGTGCTAAACGTGCTCCGTCCCAGGACCGTGTCCTACAAGTAAACTCAACTGATTTTCAAATGCAAATGGACTGTGATGGAATGGAGAAAGGAAGAGCTTTAAAGCTCTAAATTTGCATCCCATGTATCAGGTTGGTTTTTTTTCCCCATATTTAACGATGACCTGGATTTTTCCTTCAACTTCAAAAACTGGTTTAATTTTATAACATCGCTATATCATAGTTGCATTTCCAGATATTTTCCCAGAGCAAGTTTAGGGGTCTCCATCCATATATTTCACTCAGGGGAAGAGTTTATTAGCAACAGCTGTATTTGCAGAATGTGAGTGAGTCTGTGAGTTATTAGTTTTACATGCCTGTGAGCCTGAACAAACTCAGAGTTGGAAGTTGAAGAAAAGATGAGCGCACAACGGGAGCTACGGAGCTAACAAAGGAGAGACAGGAGAGAGACGGCAAAGCAGAGAGGAGCTGCCAAAACACAGGGAAGCGTGCACAGAGTGGGGCATTAAAAGCATTAAGAACAAAGATTATAACTACATGGAAACTCTGGTACATAACATGTGCAGATTTGTTCATTCACCATCTCGACTGTTCATGAGCCTCACTCTTCAATAAAGCTGTTGCGGACTCTGGTATTTTCTGTCTGTTAATCAGTCTCTTTTTATTTCTCTAAATTGAAATCTGATTCGTGACTTTGTCACAAATACCAATAACCACAGTAATACCTGTCTTTTGTTAGGTCTCTACCCCAAACAGCAATTATAGCTCATTCTTCACAAGGTAAGTGAACCCTGCAGTGACACAAGCTGTCATAAGCTGCTTGATAAATGCCTGGCGTGCGTGTTATATGCAAACTATCGCGCACCTTTTGAGATATTTTGGGGTCATGCCAACTTACATTGTTGGGAGAGACTGTGAGGACACTCCTGCTCTTCCTCATCTTTCCGTAAGTATCTCTCGTGCTGTCCAAACACAGCAGCTTCACGTGCAAACCTGGAAAAGACAAATAGAGAGAATTATCATTTCGTCTTTTCTGGAAACATCCAGCTATAATAATCTATACTTTATTAGGAGTAACTCAGAGATCATGTTTTTTCAAAGAAAAAACACGTTTTTACTGCTTGTGCCTGTCACCTGTACACAAACACACATGCACCAACAATGAGTTTAGAATTCAGGCTCATCTTTGTTTGAGAAAAATAAAGCAAAGAAGTCGAAACAGCCTAGCCTCAATATTGCTCCTATGAGTGTCATGCATCAGCGCAGTAGCACCAGCATGCAATAATGTGCAAAATTTTCTTCCCATAAAAAACAGACCAAGAGAGGAGCTGGCTGGCAACTGTGGCGACGCGATGGCTCTAATGATGCATTGATTTTTGTTTATCTGCATTTCCTACGATCCCCCCAGTCCTCCAATAAAATCTGACTCATGTAGAAAACAAATAAAACCAATTTTCAAATTTCATTGAAATTGAAATTTGGTGTTGAAGGAGGATGAAATGAACAAGATTATTAGTTCTTACAAGAGACAAGATACAGATCGTGTCTAACAAATTTATTAGACCACCACAGAGGTTTAAGGTTTATGCCACAGCTTCTCTAATTTAACAATATTGATAATTACCTAAATCACTTTTTATGTTTCTTTAATCGTTAATCCACCAGCATGAGCAAGCTCTTTAATCATGGGGTGGCTGTAGCTCAGGTGGCAGAGCAG
>NW_005187451.1:1204399-1208169 GCF_000239375.1 Pundamilia nyererei
TGAGAGGTTTTTGGACCAATTTTGTGTTCTCCATTCTTTAAGCACCGGTTTGAGCACCGTTTGAGCACCGGCACCGTTTCAAAAGTACCGATTTGGCACCAGTATCGGATAAAACCTAAACGATACCCATCCCTAATTGTGACACAGCTCAAAAAAGAGGAAAAGATATTTTAATGATCTTTAAAAAACGTATTCATTCTTTTCCAACATAACTAAAAATCATTTTTTTCATGTTGGCATGGCCATGTTGCAAACTGCTGTTGAAGTTCAAGTTGAAGAAGAGAAATCACTTTAAATTCAAAAAAGTGAAAAAGCATTGGGAGTGCTCTCAAAGAACAAGAAAAAAACCTTCATGTTTTGAGCCGTTTACCTTGATGGCTGCAGAGCTTATAATGAAATCAGCAACTCAAGTGCATTTTCCAAATATGCAAAACTGTTCCTGCATTAAGCTGCGTCAAGGGCAATGACGACACTTGGAGATGACATATGTCACATGATAATGGCGCCCTTGATGCAGATGATCTTTCAGCACGAGCGGACAAGACAAGCCCTCAAGATACGTTACTTTTATATAATCGGTACACATCACAACATCTTAATCCAGGTGAAGAAACAAACAAACGAGCATATTCAGCTGTTGTCTTCAAACACGGTTATTTCTGGCCTGCTGCGACAGCATATCACCACTCTGCACCTTCAAGAGATAATAAATGTTGAAGGATAAAATCTAAAGTCATTTGTCTAACTTTGACAGCAGACCATTAACAATTACTGTTGGCTAACATTAAAATGAGTTAATATCGAGGACAGCTTAAGGGCATACAAACTTTTTTATTGCAAAGAGAGTAAAAAAAATGATGTTTTGAAGAGGACGTGCGCATTTCCACCTCCACATTTTCATTTTTGTACTCCACACGAGTAGCTTTGCATAATCCACAGCTCAAAAATAATCTTTATGCTATAGCATATTGGGCCTTTGTGCAGCTCTCTTAAAGGCCACCCTCCTTTTAAGCCAGGTTTCGTCTGAACTCATCTGCTACTTGCAAACAGGAGATCTGAACAGCAGGTGGGCGGGGCTCCTGTGCTCACAGCCAGAGCTCTGGAGGACATGTGCTCAGTTTGAATCCATACAGATCAGAGTAAATCCTAAAGAGTTCTGATGGTATGGTTAAACATAATGCACAAACGCCCATATTTCCATTTTAACACAAAATGCAGTCAGTGTATTTTGGAAGGGTTTGGTTGTTTAGAGGGAAAACCTGAGAATCATTTCTCTAATAATAAGTTGCACTCATTAATCCAAATGGCTCCAACTACATAATTACCGAATTTGTTCATAATATATGTCTTTAATATATATTCTATAAAGAAACTCATCATTTCGCCATCAGCAAATAATTAGTGCAAACAGGAAATCTGTGTTTCTGAAAATTGTGATGGGCAGCACAGATGCAGAAAACAGTTTATGAACACAGATTAGCTCTTTACCCTCAGGGGATGTAGCACAATAGTGTGTGTGTGTGTGTGGGGGGGGGGGGGGGGGGTGTCCTAATTAGCGTTACTTCAGCCTAATTAACAGCATTAGGAAAGACAGGTGTTGAGACCAAACACAAGCACACACAAACATTAGCAGGATTTCCATTACCCCAACAAAACAATATATTCCGTGTGCTCTTTGCATGTGAGCGACATGAAAATGCACCGGCTCCTTTGTGCTTTGCTAATAACATTAGTCACTCACCCAGCAGTCAGAATGAACTATTGTGGCTGAGTAAAATTACCATGCCATGCCTCATTAAAATTGCGGACCTCTCTGTGACACAGTCTTCCCTCTGGCTTGCAGCCACGCTGAAAATATAGCAGAGGTGGTGGTAACCCTGAGCTCAACATCACAACTTTGGAAGGAGTCTTCTTATAGCAAAAGGCTGATTGTGACCACTGAAGCTAGTTTTTAAAGCACACCATCCTAATGCTGGGCAAGATCAAATCTTGCTTCCACAAATACCTAAATACTGCAAGGCATCAATATGTTGCCTGGCGGTACCTCTCAAGCATGTATCAAATGCAACCAGCAGCTACCATATTTCTCTAGCATCGTGCGTATAAGTGCTCTCTTTTTAGATGAACGCATGAAAACAAAGAATGCAACTGCAGGCCATTTACATGTACTAATCAGATTAACAGTGGACAGCCAAGATGACATATGTCCTTGCTGGCGGCATAGCATGACATGCTAGTGTTTACATTGCTGAATATATGTCGACTCACCAACTAACATGTATGTTTTTAGACTGTAGGAGAAAGCAGAGTACTGGAAGAGAAGCTTGCACAGGAAACTCCAGGTAGGAAACTGTGAGGTAACAGTGCTAAGACCTGCACTTCTGTGCCATCTGCTGCAGACAAGAAGGATTTGCAACATTTTTTTGATAGTAACGTTTGGTTAAGGCTGGAGGAACATAGACGTCTGGGTTAAATATTGAGAAAAGCAGGAGATGAACTGAGAAGTAGTCGTCTCTCTATTGAGGAAAAATGAAACCAGAACTGTAATGCAGGAAACCGCAGTACTGTAATCAGAGACGGGCAGTAACGCGGCACTGTAATCCGACTACTTTTTTCAAGTAATGAGTAAAGTAAGGGTTTACTATTGCAAAAAAGTAATTCGATTACTGTTACTTTTCCGTGAGCATGCTGCGTTACTAAACCGTGATGTTGTTTGACGTATGAGCGTACGACGTCCGTGGCAGCAACAGACGTGTGCAGATCAACAATGGATAATGTGGCGTGATGCAGCGTTTGAAGCTTGGAAGTACTCACATTACTTTAAGTTTGATTCTGTACAAAGTGACAAAAACATAGCATCCGCTGTGCACTGTTTGGGAAGAAAACTTCTTTCTACAGCGAAAAATCTGAGCGAGCAGCGAGCACGCTGCCACGGGAATGTGACATCCACAGAGAAACACCGGATCCCCCCACTGACATGACCACTGTGGACAAACCTCCACCCGCCCCACTCCTGCTAAACAGGTGACAATAGACTTAAGAGCGACAGGACTCAGTGCTGCTGAGTCTTTGATTTTATTCTTCTGTTTACTTTGTTCTATTGTGAGCGGCTATGATGTTGAACCCAAACCAGTATCAACCCACGGTGACCCACGGTAACACAGGTGTCATCACCTAGTTACACTGCTTTTCATGAATATTCATATAGGGTTAAATGTATTTTTCATTCACCGCAATATAAAGCCATCAGTCAGCAAATTAGTCGAGTATGGTATAACCTGAAAAACCCACCCGATTCACTTTCAGGTGACAAAGCAAAATGTGACAAGATGTTCTGTCACATCTCTTCTCGTACCTCTCACACACGCGTTGTGGTGTGTAAGCGACGTCACTGAAAACGAGCTGCAATAGAGCGTGTTGTGAATCGGACTAATAGAGCAAAGATAACAAGCTCTGCCTGACTGTTCTGTTGATTGACTGATTCAGTGGGCACCTGACAGAGGACGGGAAACAGGCTGTCAACATTTCACTCTACCAGTCTTCTGCTGTCCATGTTTGTGGTGCATGTTTTGTTACGACCAACCTACTGACTCTGACAACTGTGCCATTTTCTCTAGCACCATCATTAGTTGGTTATAGTTATTTTAATTAATCACAATGCTTCCACTTTAAACCAAAGTTATTTTTTTCTTGCTTCTGAATAGCAGAATGAGCCAGATGACAGAACTTTGTATTCACAGGGGAAAGCGTCCAGCAAAATTTAGCTTGAA
>NW_005187451.1:1208255-1237291 GCF_000239375.1 Pundamilia nyererei
ACACACACACACACACACACACACACACACACACACACACACACACACACACAGTTGTGTGTGATGAGCAGTACATTGTCACCTCCTCTCTGATGCTCTGCTCAAGCAGGCAGGACGGATGGAGGATACATTTTTACATACATAATATAAAATATCTGAAACATGTCCACACAACATAATACTGAACTGTGACACATAAATGCATAAATCAAGTCATTTCTAGTACAAACTGGCACAGACAGGACTTTAATTTGTGCAAAAACACAGGTGTTGGACACTCGTAATGATCCCTAAACTCTCCACACCGATGTTACAGGATGTAATCAAGTCATCATTTACATTAGATTTCTAATCCTTATTACCTGTACAGCTGCAAAGTTAACAGCTGTTTCCTATCATCCAAAACCAGACCTGGCATTGCAGGATGATTTCTGATTACAGATACAACATCCAGACCACTCCATAGTTTTTTAACCTAATAATAGTTTCATTATACAGTACTATTGGTGTGTAAGGGAAATGAATGAGGCACTGACAATAATGTGGCACCAAACCCAAGCTGTTGAGTATTCTTATTTCTGGGTCTTTTTAATATTAAAGAACAAGAAATATGAAATATGTGGAACATAATTTAATCCATCATAAAGTCCTCCCAAATCCACTGTACACTCAATCTTTACATGCAAGCTATGCTCTGTAAATCCTTCAAACAGTTTAATAAAGTTTATCCCTTAGTGTAGCATATCAAGGGCATCGTACGCCACTGTACCACTGACAGATGAAGCGCATGTGGGATGGTGAACAGCTGAGTTCATCAACCAGCCACAGCCTTGAACTTTTTCCTCTGTAATATTACTTTGATGCACTGCAGTTAACTTTATTAGTGTTTATCTGCCACAAGTGTTGGGGAGTAACGGAATACATGTAGAGGCGTTACGCATTTAAAATATTTAAAATACAAAATTTTAGTAACTGCATTTCGTTACAGTTACCATCTAAATATGTGATAATTGGAAGTTAGTGTTACTTTGTTGAAATAAATGGACTACACAGCGGTCTTTTCCTGTTTCATATGTTCGGCTATCTCCTCTCTAATTTTGGTAATTCCACACATTGCTGGAAACCCAAACAAAATAAGAGGCTCTAATGCAGGGGTGTCAAACTCAAATACACAGTGGGCCAAAATTCAAAACTGGAACAAAGTCGCGGGCTAACATTAATATTTATTGAAAAAAAAATCTTCCTCTAGATATAAGAATGAATCTTTTCTTATGGACTCAAACAAGTTTTGCTGAAAAACTGAATATGGAACAAACAAAGCTTAATACTAAACAATATATATATTAGCTGTATAATACCAGTAGGCCAGCTCTAATACTAATTTGGTATGGCTTCGCGGGCCAAATGTAATTAGGCTGCGGGCCAAATGTGGCCCGCGGGCCAGAGTTTGACACCTATGCTCTAATGTGAGCGTCCTTCCCAGCTGAAAAGACTTCAACCTAAACAAACATCTGGAAGTAAGCTCTATTTTAAAAACTAATGTTAGCCTCCTGCAGCTACCTTGTTTTAGTTGTGGTAGCTACCTGGGTCATTTGCCACTTAAGTATCTTCGATGTATTATTGTGATTTATGACTATTACTGAACCAAACTAACACTGTAAGCTGGCCTTAACTGAGGTTAGTTCATAGACTGCAGACTGTTATACTTGATGGATAGCATTAACAACCTGCTAGCTGCTAATAATCATGCGCAGTTCTGAAAGCAGTTTATTAACTAACCTCAGCTAATGTCAGCTAACAGTGTTAGCTTGCTGGCGAGTAGCCTTCAGTAATAGTAATAAATCACACAGCAATCGTGCATTGATTTAGCTGTAAAAAGCATGACATTATATTAAGTAATCCAAAACATTCAGAATACGTTACATTGAGTAACTTAATAGAATACGTTACAAACTACATTTCGGGTTCGTATGTATTCTGTAATCTGTAGTGGAATACATTTTAAAAGTAACCTTCCCAACACTGTGTGACATTCGGTAATGTGATACTAGTAGCATGACTGTGGTTATTAACCTGGTTAGACATATCAGAGAGCTCATTGATCCATGAATGACACGACTTTTTCTGTTTATTAGATCCCAACTATAGCGATGAGGGCCTGAGTCATACAGTGATAATAACAACTATCAGTTGCACCACCTCTGGAAGTGCTTCTGTGAGTCATTTCAGAGGCCAAGACATTCAATCGTTTAATGTAGAGGAATGGTTCGTGCTGCGATTGCTTTGCCCTCAAGATGTCACAGTGTGGCGCAGAATTTTGTGAAACTATAATGAAAAACATTTACTTACAGTAAAACTCAGTGTTGTGCGGGCCTAGAGACCAGTCGACAACCTCCAACAGCTGCTAAATGAATCGATTTCTCATTTGTATCCACTGTGTCGTCGTCATCAAGGAATACAGAGTCTTACCTAGCTACTGGTCTCTAGGTCTATGTGACTGATGCTTAAAAGTAAAAAAAGGTCTCTACTAGCAGCATAACGATTATTAAATTAAGAAAAGAAATCTGATGTGAATTTTTATTTTTCATTTCAGATGAAAACACAGTGTGCATGAATCATTGCCTTCAGCTGCACACAGCAACCGCAAGCACCAAAACTTTACTCCAGATTCTGCACAGGTACACGTGCATAATTTCAATATTTTTTCCCCTGCAAGGACATATGACAAATGAAAACATTGAATCTATGCCGCAGATGCGAGAAACCGTGTTTTTCATATAATTTTGCAGCCTACAGCCTCTGAGAGCCTCCCACATGAGGATTGTGTAGAGGAGAGAAAAAAAAAACACAGAAAAAGGTCAGAGCAGTGGAAACAGATCTGCTGCACGTTTTCTGCAGCTGTGGGTTTTTTTCTTCACCTTACTGTCTTGCAAACTTTCATTTACTAAGCACCGCTGTAACTGTCACGTTTTCACTTCTCTGCATGGTTTCAGTTGCCAAAACACTTCACTTCTGAATCACTGATCACCAGTTTACAGGCTGTCTCCAGACACGACGCCGCTCTCACTGGGGATTTCATTTCCACCTCACAGAGATCGTCATCCTAAGAACAGAAAACCAGAGCTCAGGGAGCTCCTAATTAGCAAAGTGACTTTTCTCTAGATTTCTCATTCACTTGATGTCTTCCCCTTTTTTTCTCACCCTGATGTCAGTGATGTCATTTCAGGTGCGAGCTCACTAGATGGTGTTTCACCTGCCTGTGGTTAGTGCAATCTTATTAAAAACTATGAGCTTTGACATACTTTAAGTGCTTCTTGAGACAATTAAAGGGAAACTTTTATTTGCATATGTAGTGCCGATTTAATGAAGGGTCGAACACTCAAAAAGCGAGGGCAGTCCGTCTGTCGAGCGCGTAATAAAGAGAAGGAGACCAGGAACACCGAGTAGAAACCATGTTGATATAATGCTGCACTATTGTATCAGTGGGAAGAAGAAAAACAGATAAAGACTGCCAGATATAATATGTTCTGGATACATTTTCATATTTTTTGATCACATAAATATGTAAATTCATCTTAAACGTGCAGAAATTAAAGTCGAAGCAGATTGTACTGACCTACTGTCTCCAAATACGGTGCATCTGCCCAGACCCTTAAACATAAAATGCATCTGCAATAGGGTCAACTTGTGTTTGACCAACATCGCTGCTCAACCACAGGATTAAAAGTAGAACAAAAGGCAACACTGATCTTCAGTTTTCAAAACGCTTGCATGTTTTCTTCATTTAGTCCTTCCATCCATCTCTTTTCTTCTGTTTATCCAGTTCAGGGTTGCAGTGGTCAGTCTCAGCTGCTGTAAGGGTGAGAGGCAGGGTGCTGTCGTGGGGCTAACTCAGACAGACAGACTCACATTAACACCTATTGTCACAGTCAGCTGACCGTGTGGAACGAGGAGGAGGACGCAAGTGCAGAGGCACAAAAAACAAGACTTGAATGGACCTAACATGAAGACCTGGCATGGATACATGAAAATCCTGAAACGCAGCATGAACGTAGCAGACGGCCGTACATGGAATGACCATATAAATACACACGAGGGTGACGAGGGAAAAGGAAACACACGGGCAACACAGCTGGGACGAATTAACATAATGACTGGACAGGAGGAAGCAAACTGAACACACAGAACATGGGACGCAAGACTGTCAAAGTAAAACAGGAAACACGCAGAGCTAGGGAGACGTAAACACAGGGGACTTGTCACACTCGCACGCCGAAGACAAAATACTACCAGCATAGTGGGGAAGACATGGGAGAAACCTAAACCCAAAGAGCACTAACTGAGCTTAGAACATAATGCAGAGGGCATGAACACGAGGAGGGGAACATGAGAACAAAAGGACAAGCACCTGCATAAACACCACACATACTGAAAGGGACACAGAGGACGAAGACACAAGGGGAATCTAATAACCGATCAATTACAACAGGGCAACCTAGGACAACTAAATGAACTTAAACATAAACAATAAGACATCAAAATATTAAAAGAAATTCAAAACACTGGGTCAAACGACCCGGGACCATGACACTTACTGATCATTTAGAATCAGCAATTAACCTAACCACACTAACTCCATGTCTGTGGACTGTGGGAGGAAGTACCTGGAGAGAACCCACGCAGACACAGGGAGAACATGCAAACTCCACAGAAGATTTGCTCAGAGCTTCCAGACCTGCTGTCTGTTTACACTCAGTGATGCAGCACCAATGCCAGGAAGATTATGAAGACTCCCCCACCCCAACGATGGACTCTTCTCACTGTTGAGGTCAGGGAAGTGCTTTCGCTCGCTAACACGCGATCACAATGGGAGGAGCTTCTTCCCCCAGGCCATTCGGGCCGTGAACCAGACGTAGAACGGGATAATCGCATGTGAAGTAATACTTACATATTAGCACTTGATGTAGTGTTAATCATTTTACTAATTTGATGACAGAGAAATAGAAAACAAGAGACAGGCCAAGTTATCAGGCACAGCTTATTCAAAACCAGGTCACAGAGGCAGCACAGGAGCTCAGTTCTTATCTAGTCCCTCCAGCTCCTTCCAGGAAATGAATATATACATAACAGACACAACTTTACGACTATCTGCCTTCCAAAGATCCCTTTCGATGCTAACAAAACTGCACTGACCATTACTGCGTGACCTTTCAGGGCGGGCGGCGCTGCTTACCACAGCACCCAGAGTAGATTGTCTGGGTGTCTGCTTGATCTGCAACCATTTTTAGTGGTAACATTCACATAAATGATCCAATTTTTCCCTTGGAGAAGTCTGAAATGAAATGAAAAATAAGCCTTCACAACATCACAAACCTTCAGCGGCTTTATTGCTGTGGCAGAACAGTGTATGACATGTCGAGCGCTGTGTGCCGTGTAACGTCCAGAGGAGAAAGTCGAAAACAGTCTTTCATCTTTTTGTTTTTGCACTAACTTCTCGGTGCGATGGTCGTTTGCTTTGATGTGAGTAAATGACCTGTTACAGACAATCACCTGTGAGAAAATAGATAATTGTCTGAAGAATTCACGGCGAGTGAGTGGGCAGCAGAGTATTGACACTAGTCAGAACTTGTTTGAAGTCTCCTGTTCTGTGTGACACGTGAGAAAGAAGAACTTCAAGTTTTGTCTTGACTTGATTTTAACAACACTGTGAAGTGTTAGCGCGAGACTTCAGGGAAATATGGTATACCAAAAAAACCCCACACCCAATGAGCTCTGCAGAATAACAGGATTTCCGAGTTATCGGTCCAGAGAAGGGTTTTATTTGCAGGTTTCTCTTCCATCCTGACTTGGCTTAATGCGAACCCCCAATTTGGTCTTGCTTAAATTTAATGCCCAGAAGTAAATAACAACAGCACGTTCATTACCAAATGGTGTAATGCAAAATAGCAAAGCAGAAGCTGGAGCTACAGCGTGCTCACACTACTGGCAGGTTCAAGAGGAGCTAATAATTACAGGATGCAGCGGTGTGATTCTGTGTTGTGTTTGGTGGAAGAAGGGCGGATTAATGCATGGTAGATAAAGCTCAGACCTCTGGCACACAGCACACCCTTTTACCTTCATTTTCACTCAAACAAATCTCACACCAATTATGGAAAATCCTTTAAAAATCCCTTAAAACCGAAAAACACGTTTAACATTCAAGGTTTCAGCACCAATATCAAAAACCTCAGGATGCAACATAAACTTTACATATCTGAGCTGCCACCCAGACCACACTGTTAATGGATAATGACACCGACCACCAAATGTAACCTGGAAACCTGGTTTAAAAAGCATTGGCAGGAGCTTCCTGCAGCATCACTGAGATCCATACCTGTGCTTTTAGACAACTGGTGACTTTGTAATTATATTATCAATTATTTCCAACAGAGAGAGAAAGCGGTCAGTGCTGGTAAATAACACTCTGCTTTTCAACAGCAAAGACAGCAGAGCTGTTACTGACAGTTACTGTAAATGTGTTACACGGGTGCTGATCTCAGCTTGCATCCATGGCACTGTCAGCAGAAGCCCCACTGTTTCCTTGAGTCAAAACTTCATATTTCAACTACAAGCATACTGTAAGAATGTTGGATAAAAATATTTCCAAAATGAATCATTAAAAAATGAACAAAAAAAACCTCATAAATAATTAAATTCATTACATTAAATAAAAACAAAACATAAGCACGGTGTTAGCACTGTTGCCTCACAGCAAGAAGGTCCTGGGTTCAATTCCACCATAAGGGCGGGGTCTTTCTGTGTGGAGGTTGCGTGTTCTCCCAGTGTTTGTGTGGGTTCTCTCCGGCTTCCTCCCACAGTCCAAAGACATGCGGTTGGGGGGGTTAGTTTAATTGGAAACTCTAAATTGCCCGTAGGTGTGAATGTGAGAGCGAATGTCTGTGTCCTGTGGCAGACTGACGACCTGCCCAGGGTGCACCCTCCCTCTCACCCTAAGTCAGCTGGGATAGGCTCCAGCCCTGCCGCCATCCTGAACAGGATAAGCGAAGAGAATGGATGGAAATAAAAGAAATAAAATGAATAACATGCATGCGTAAGAGAGTTAAAAACAAAACATGCCAACAGGTAAGATTTATTATCCCTTAACCTGCTGTGGTTACATAAATTGCTACATTTGAACGGGACTTTCCGTGTTTGGGCGTTCATTAATAAAACAAATATCAACAACACAGACAAATCTGAGATAATAATTGTGGGATTATATCTAAAAATGTAGGATATAATTATGGAGGACTTCAGACTAAAGTTTTTCATTATTTTAATCCATGCAGCATAATCACTATAGACAGTAGCAGGATAATATCTGGTATATTTAATGACAATAATTGTGTTCTATTTCATTTAAGTGTGGCTCTAGATGACCAACAGTCTGATATAATGCTGTATTACACCGACAGCTGTGATCGCCCGAAGAAGAAACCTGCAGACCCTTTTTTCTCGTTTTATTTGCCGACTCAGCGTAGCGTGATGTTTGGATGCCTTGTACTGTTTCTTTTAAAGTGTCAACTCCAGGAAGAGGAATTGCTTTTAAGACCAGTATCAGTACCAGTATATTTTAAGCAATGTCAGCATCCAAACCCATTAAGCTAAACTACAGGTAACCACACACGGCCGTGTATTAGACACGGAATGTAGTATTGTACTATAAACAGTTGTTGTACTATTATTCTAATATAAACCAGATTATTTCTGGAGATCATACATTTAATCTGTAGCAGCACATAATCAGACATCATTCATATTTTACATTCATAATTCCTTTCATTCCACATTTGAACACACCAAAAAAAGTTGACCCCTGTACTATCTGACAGCATATTTCAAGAACACAGCTCTCAGTGTGCCCCTCTGTGTTATCGTTTATCTCATTTCTCCTTTACTGTGCAAATTAATGTGCAGTATGTTCAGTTAGATTCAAGAAGATTTGAATTGAAAACAGTAGGTTTGACTTTAGGTGTTACAATGTTTCTTAAAAAGAGAAAATGTATTATTCAAATCATCATATTTTAGATTTTACATTACGTCTGGTCACATTGTGCCTAGGGCTCCGTCTCTGTAATCAATGTGCCCTATATTTGCATATGAAGAGTCATAAGTCATAAAAAGTGACCTGAAGGCAAAGGAGTAGAAACCGGCCGATGTGGTCAGCACTGCCTGCAGAAACAGATGACCACACTTGTAGCATGTTCGTGTCTCTTCTCCTTGTTATGACGCATTTCCATAAACCATAAAGTTTGTCCCGGTCTCACTAGTATTTCCATAGCATGCATGTAGAGGGGATCTTTATCACACCTCTCACTAATATAACAGAAAATCAATCCCAAGCCCGTCCTTCAATCACTTCATCAGTTCTTGCACAAAGACGCGAGCCGGCAGCTCGGCGTGTTCATTACTCTCAATTATGCTGCTCATTTTTTTCTAGTTATTCATCTCTGTCAGCTCGAGCCCTGTGAGGGTAATCTTTCAGTCACGGACACAGAGATGAGGAAGACAGCATCCATTTGTGTATTCACTCATTAAATTAATGACCAAGATTATTTATATTTGTTTATAACATTCATTTAAAGGATGTCAGAGTCTAGAAGAGCGAGACGGAGAAACGCAGAGAATTTCAGAGGAAAAAAAACAGCAACACATAAGATTGAATATTTATAACTGGACATTTAAACGGACTATAAACAGTGTGTGGCCTGCAATACAATAACATTACAGAAGCTAATAAACAGCATTTGGATGGTTTATTGAAGTCTTTGAATATTTACAGTAGTCTTATAGCCCGAGAGCGCGTCTGATCCCAGAAACTAAGCAGGGAGAGGCCTGGTTAGTACTTGGACGTGAGACCATCTGGGAATACCAGGCACTGCGAGCTTGTGGGCAGTGAAGGCTCAGGAGGTAGAGTGGGTCATCTACAATCAGAAGATCAGTAGCTTGATCCCCGGCTACTGCAGTCCGCATGGCAGAGTATCCTCGGGCAAGACACTGAACCCGAGTTGCTCCCGATGCGTCCATGTGAGTGTGTGCATGTAAAACAAGGTGCTTAGGTGTCCAAAAAAGTGCTTATATGAATGTGTGACACTGGGTGAATGAGGCTCGTGGTAAAACATGCTTTCAGTGCTCAGTTAGAGAAGAGAACCTATAACAAAGACATGCAGAGTTTAGCAAAGTTTCCAAGTTAAATTCTCTCTTAAAAATTAGCAGCTTTAATCAAGAGTTGGCAACAATGTTTATTATAAGCTCGTGGTGAGACAACTCCGCACAGCTGAGTAAATAAAAAAATCTGGATGAGAGCCATGTGATATGACTCATAGCTGTTTTGTTGTAAACACAGAGTGTCTTTAACAAATTACTCACAAATTCTAATGCACGAATTTGACAACGAAAATGCAAATATCATAATTAAACATATAAATACTGCAATTAGGAACTCTTACTCCCGATTTCTTTCTCAAATATGATCTCAAACCAATGATCTGCAACTTCCTGTTGGTCCACCATTAAACGCCAATTCCATTAAGCCTGTGGAGCTGTGGAGGAGCCGTCCTGCAATATCTACAGTATTGACCAGGCTAGAAAAAGCCTACTAAAATCTTCCCAGTGAAGATGATGCAACGATGAATGTAAGGGTTTAATAAATAAATGAATGCTACAGGAAAAGAAGGAATGAAGGTCTGGTAACTATGGCAATAGCAAGAGAGTGATATTGCATGTGACGGGAACATGTGAAGATAAAGATCCAGCTTCTTAGCCCAAAGTAGGAACGTGGAGTGTTTCTCTCATTCACATTTACAAAAAAGAAATAAATGAAAAATTACAAAGTAAAACTCATAAGTACGCATGCAGCAGCAGGGACACTGGTAAAGGCAACAAAAGCTTTTTCATTTTCCTTTCAATTTCACAAGAAATTGCTGCAGATAGGTTTCCCGCCGTCCTTGCCTGTGTTTTCTTTGTGTCTCAACAGTATTTTTACTACACGATCTCCTTTTTGTGTTTTTGCTCTGTCATGTTTTCCTCCACCCTCTCTGCATCCTGGCCCTGCTGTGGATTCGAGGTGATGCAGGCCTGGTTATTCTTGGCTCTCGGGACCTCGGTCCTGCTGTGCTGTCCTCTACATCTCCAGTACCTGCTGTGCCCTGATGGCCCTGACGCTCAGCCTAATTGCCACTCCAAGTTGGCTGTGCCTCACACTCCTTTGTCCATCCCCATGTCTACTCCTGCTTCTGCTGGCTCCGTTTTGTATTCTCAACATTATTTTTCTAGTTACCACCACACACTGGTTACAGGCAGCTAAGGTTAGCATAGGGAGGTTCTGCTGTTTTTGCACCCAGTGCATTTGTGCTGCCTGAAAATAGTGTCTGTTCTGTACTTTATTCAAAGACACTGACAAAAAGAAACCAGAGAGCTGACCAATGCCAGGATTCTAGAGGAAAGCTCACTTCAAACTTGGTTTGTGGATACCACTGTGAAGTCTTTAAAGCAACTAGATTCAGGAGCCAGCCTGAAGTAAACACTTCAGGGGTTATCTTGGGTTCACAGAGTAGCTGAAACGCTGCCAGAGCAAACCAGAATAACACTCCACCAGTTTTATTCTCCAAGTGAGTAACTGGTTTATGTGATTCAGTATAGTTTGGTTGAAATTCAGAATTCATGCATTCATATTTCATGCAGTTTCATCCCAGCTTTATCTTCAGCACATTTTTTTAATTCAGCGATCACGCTACAGTTGCAGTTAATCTTTAGGTTCATTAGAAAGGTCAGCAAGTCTTCAGGAGTGGAGGTGTGGATATTATTTTTATTTTACAGAAGGATGAGAATCCCGTGGTAAAGTGTGTCTGGGACAGAAACCACTGGGTTATGCTACTAACACAACGCAACCGTTTGCACAGAGTGATGATGTCTCCAACCTCAACCCGTCACAGAACTTCAGCAGGTCAACTTAGAGCCTCCTTTCCACCTGTTCGTGTTTCTATGGCAGAATCGTCGTGGCGATGGCTTTGAAGTCTCTTTGGGCTGTTTTTCAACTTTTTTTGTGTTGTATGTGTGTCGTCATTAGGACAGGGATTTGCGTTGGTGTGTGGGACTGTAGCCTGCAGGTTTATATTGTTAACTGGTAATTATGAGACAAACTGTGTGAGTTCATTTTACAAAATAACGTGAAAGTTGTAACTACAGAGATGAGGTCAACAAACTGACTGAGTGGTGTTCAGTTAACAACCTCCAACTGAACACCACGAAAACTAAAGAACTTATCTTGGACTTCAGGAAGGGCAGAGCAGACCCGGCCCCACTTTACATTCACGGGAGCTGTGTGGAGAGGGTACACTCCATGAAGTTTCTGGGCGTGCAGATATCTGATGACCTCTCCTGGACTGCAAATACTACAGCGGTGGTTAAAAAGGCCCAGCAGCGTCTCCACTTTCTGAGAGTGCTCAGGAGGAACAACCTGGAGGAGAGGCTGCTAGTGACATTTTACAGAGCCACCATAGAGAGCATCCTAACGTACGGCATAACAACATGGTATGCAGGGTGCTCAGCTGCAGACAGGAAAGTACTGCAGAGGGTCATCAACACAGCCCAGAAGATCACTGGCTGCTCTCTGCCCAGCCTGGAGGTCACTGCAAACTCTCGGTACCTCAGCAGAGCTGGCAATATCATCAAGGACCACTCTCACCCCAGCAACCAACTGTTTGAACTATTACCGTCAGGCCGACGGTACAGGTCACATAAAACCAGGACAAACAGATTCAGGGATAGCTTCTTTCCCAGAGCTATCACCGTAGTAAATAAGCACAAAAACAACTGAACCTATTCCATACCGTCACTGTCATTATATTATGCTGCTATTCATACTGTCATTATATTAATGCTGCTATCCTGTATATATCGTACATACTATTGTTTGAGTACTTATGATTGTTTTTTTTTGTACTTTTTATATTTTACATTTATATTTATTATTGAAACTTGCACCAAGGGAGTGGCACTCCAATTTCGTTGTACTCTGTACAATGACAATAAAGGCTATTCTATTTTCTAAACGAATAGTGTAACAAATTACTTTGTCTGGTGAGTAATTGCGTAAGGTGCTGCATTACTTTTAAGAAAAAAAACAAAAAACAAGGTAATGTGAAATGCATTACAGTTTTTGAGTACCAACCCCAACACTACCAGCTACTGAAGAGGAGCAGGCATGAACAGATTTTGTCATGAACCTGCTGTGTGCCGTTAAGCAGACTTAAACTCAAAAACACAGCTTTATTGCTGGCGTGCAGGTGATACAAAATGAAAATAAACTGGAATTCCTGAACCTAAACATACGGAGAAACACACGAGGAACAAGGGATGCGAGACTTTCACAATAAAACAGGAAATAAAGGAACGCAAAACTGACACAAGCTTGACACGGGAGCGGAGGAAAGTGGGACGAGACAGACATGACAGGCTGGGGAAACATGGGATGACACACAAGGAGGGGAACATGGGCACCGAAGGAGGAAACAAGACACAAGGACTCACACAAACATATAGATCCAGACACATACAGAGAGACACCGAGGGCAAAGACAAAATAGGGAATCGAACAATCAAGGAACTAAACAGGGAATATAGGAAACTCAAAACAGCATAACTAAGACTACTAATGAACCATAACACAAAATGTTACCAAAACACAAGAAACTCACAATGCTGGGTCAAAAGGACGCAGAGCCGTGACAGATTTCTTCAAGTTTAAAATGCAACATCAGCAAGCGCACAAGCTGTTTCTGTGCAGTTTGTCACAAAACGTGAGCTAAATTGAAAAAGTTCATGTGTGAAACACAGACGGAGACGATGTAAAAAAGACAGGAGAGGAAGATGAGAGCTTATTTTCAAAGGTGAGCACTGCTCATCAAGCTTACGTGTCCTCGTTCGTGTTAGATCGAATTAAATCAGATATTAGAGACGATTTGCTGCTGAATTATGTTTTTACGAAACATCTTGCAAGACAAACTGAAGTATGTAATTAATTGTAAGTAATTCTTTTGCCCACGCTGTACTAGATGATCTCAGGGCCCCCCCCATCTGCTTTACCCCTCGCCTGATCAGAATCAGTGATTTCCTTTAAACGGCTTCTAAATTTCCATAGACTTGCTTTTATATAATAAAACGACACATGACTTTACGTGACGTCATCTGTTGTGTTTTGACTGTCTGTTTTCAAGCTTCTAGTTGTGTTGTTTATTATAAATGCTGCCTAATTTTTCAATTTTTTAATTTTTTAAAATCATCCTCCGGCATATTTCTGTGTACTTGGGTGTGCGCGCTTCTCCTGCGACTTTAAAAGAGCATTTACAAAGTGTTTTGACAGACGGGAAAAAGCAGAAGATTCAAAGGGAAAATTTAAACAGAGCCAAACATTAAAGGTGCTCTTAATATAAAGCTTATTACTGAATCATTGTTATGAAAATGTTGCTACAAGTTTTTGCACTTCTAACACAATTATGTTCAAAGCTTACAATAAGGCAACAAATCTCTCCTCTGCTATTGAATTATTTATGTATTGAATGTTAGCAGGTAATTCCTCTTTAAATTCATTACTTCGTTTTATTCTCAACAGAAGAAGAATCCTTAGAGATGGATGGCCACTGTCACATGTTTCTACGGTGACACAATGCCTCCGGGCTATTCAGTGCATACAGTGTATGTTGTAGTAGTTCTCAAATTAAACATTGATCTAAGAAAAACAAGAACACACAAGAAGAAACACTCTCTCCTGGGGATTTATGTTTAGACTTGCACAGCCTCGACGCTACACAAGAGGAAAAAAAATCAGCACAGATATTAGCAGCAGGAAACTTATTATGCTTACAAAACACAAGTCTCTGCAGATTTGTCTACTCACCCTGGAACTCCCCAAAACAGGGATAATTGGTTACTGGCATGCCCCTTGTTTGCATGAATATAAGGGTTTTTGTTTTGCTTTTTAAAACCAATTCTTTGGTTCAAGGATATTTAGCAGATGCCTTTTCAGCCTGAGAGGGATCTGCCAAGAGTATTTGACCAACTCCCAAAAAAAGCCAGGACAAATATAATCAGTGTCACGGAGGAAAAGAGATGCCAGTGTGAACAATTATGCTGCTATTTCTTAATTAGCCACAAAATAAAAGGCTGCGCAAGTAAATGCACTTATGCATCATGGAGAAGTTAAATCAACCTTTAATTTTATCCCATCTGAGACCAAAACTGAGCCCTGCCATGGAAATAATCCATAATGCAATTAAAATGACAGCATGACAACTGGCTGGGTGCAAGGCGGGGACCAGGGGGAAAAACATGTCGTGGAACATGTTGTAGAGCAGCACAGCTGAATATGACGCATATGAAGGCAACAGTAGTCTTGGGTCAGGCAGTCCCGAGACATACTTCTTCTTCCTCAATGACAGCTGAGCAGGTGCAGCAATTTCTTATGCAGACTGGAGCATCTTGATATACAAGAGCCTAAATATATATAGACGAGGAAAAACTCTGCAGGTGTGAAGCGAGTCGGGTCAGCAAATCTTCACTGGGTGCAGGGTCACAAAAAAAGTTTACTTAAAAAAGTTGCAATGTGACATCAGGTTAGTTTCTGGTGTTCTCTGGCAGGGGCGTATATGCATTTTCAGTTTTAGGTTTATGCACAATAGATGACGCCGATGCAGCCTTTCATGGATCTTCATGTTTTATCTCAAAAAACAAAAACAAAGCAGGTGATAGGAAACACTCTCATTTCTACCTACTTAATTGTGTTGATGAACACACTGGTGGCTTTACACGTAGGCCACGTGTGCAGCATAGGCCTCATGATTTGATTTATGCTATGATTTTTATTAAATGTGGCTCTGCCATTCTGAACGATTCCAACAATTAGCTTTAAGAAAATAAGCTCAGTGGAACTTCCTACCACCAGTGTTGGTCAAGGAACTTGAAAAAAGTAATTGGTAACTAATTACTTTGCCAAAAAAGTAATTCAATTACTTTACTGATTACTTATTTTCAAAAGTAATTAGTTACTTAGTTATTTCTCAAAACCATGATACACAACCTGGATATGTTATAACGCAAAGTCTCGGAAAGTCTCTTTTTAAAAATAGTTTTAATCTTTCAATTTTATGCACATTGCATCAAACAAAAACGATATGCAGCCGTCTTTGACTTGAAGAAATGTGTGTAACATTTAAACCCATTGTCTGCATATTCCAGCATAAAGAACAAAATCACGTTTTGTGTTTACACTTTTTCAAATTGATGCAAATAAAACAGCAGAAATAAATGAAATCAAAGATTCAGTAGCTGCCCACTGCGGTCCTGTCAGTGGGAGGATCCGGGAGTTTCTCTGTGAATGTCACATCCCAGCGTGCTCGCTGCTCACTCAAATTCGACGCGTCTGTTGCTGCCACGGACGTCGCACGCTCGTATGTCATTGTCATGAGACACTCTCCCAAACAAATCACAACGGTTTAGTAACGCAGCATGTTTATAGGAAAGTAACAGTAATCGAATTACTTCTTTTTTCAAGTAACGCGTAATGTAATGTTACTTGTAATGCGTTACTGCCCATCTCTGCCAGTCCAAAGGCTGCTGGTAGTTTGCTGGTGAGTCTAAATTGCCCGTGGATGTGAGGAAGGTAAAGTGCATGGAGTAGAGCACTGTATCCATATATGGTTAAATGTAGGTTTGGCTTTGAGCTATCAGACTAGAAAGACTGGAACATTGGTGCATTATTGGCAGCCTACAATATTGTTTTGAATGTCTAAATACAGACTACATAGAAAATGTCATTCATTGGGACGACCGTGGGGGTTGGGAAGCGCATCAGTAACCGGAAGGTCGCCAGTTCGATCCCCGGCCTCTCTGTTGTGTCGTGTCCTTGGGCAAGACACTTTACCTACCGCCTACTGGTGATGGCCAGAGGGGCCGATGGCACGATATGGCAGCCTCGCTTCTGTCAGTCTGCCCCAGGGCTACAACTGTAGCTGCCTCCACCAGTGTGTGAGAGTGAATGAATAGTGGTATTGTAAAGCGCTTTGTGTGCCTTGAAAAGCACTATATAAATCCAATCCATTATTATTATTGTTATCTGGAGTTATGTCCAGTAACCAGTTTTAGTCGATAGTTCTCTGCAGGTACACATCTTTTGGGATCAGACGTCCACAGAAGGGTCATATATAGTAGAGATGTAGAGATAAACAGACAAACAGACCCATCAAACATGAGCTGCAATGTCCCTGCTTCACCTTCACTCGAGAACTATAAGGAACCTCTTTACTTCCAGCTTATTCCTGACTTCTGCTTTACAGAAACAACACCTATCATAGTTGTAGCAGCAGCAGACTACAAGTTGGTCTCAAGATCCCTTGAGACCAATGCTGCAAGAATCAGCAAAACACGAGTTGAAGTGTGTAGTCTGACTAAGAGGTGAGCTGTGATCTAGGGCATGTGTCAGCTGGGTCTTGCTGGAAATGGATTGTGATGCCCAGAGCTAATCAAAGAGTACCTCTGGAGTCACGGTGCTGTATGGGCACTGAATTACTGCGAGTTAAATCCTGCTCGTTCTCCTATGTTGTTGTCTGAGAGCCTGAGCAGTCTCTGTTTTCATCTGCAAATGAAAATGAAATAAAGAGGTGAGCGGATGGATGCTCGTTGAAAGAGCTGTTATTCTAGGCAATGGTGCTGATGTACTGTGATCATATTGTGTAGCTGGGTGAATGTATAGAAGATGATTCTAAGCAGGCTAATCAGCTGGCGTGCACACTGGGTGAGAAATTACTGAATGCACAATTACTCCAGTTAATATGAAGAAGTTTTATTGTGCATGGAAAGCCCACTGTATAATCCACATCGTCACCATGCACATCAAGGTTGCCACATTACAAAGTGTTCGCTGCGGGTTAGTGTAACCAGTTTCTACCCTCATAATGATGCTAATTAAGAATTTGTAGATACCTCGAGTCAAAATCAGAGCTAGATACACGTGCTGAGGTGCCGGATATGCCGGTGCCTCTCCACTAAAGTCTGCTCATAGATCAATGTTTTTTCCACATTTGTACATGGTGTGTAAGCCAACAGATCGATAGAGCCCAGAGTTTTGGATGGAGCAAGTCAAATGGATGAAACGCTGCTACATAGTTCACCCATCCAGTAAGGAAATGGCAGCTACAGAGAGACGGATTAAAGGTGAGGGAGGTGGAGGCATGAAGACAGGATAAGAGAAACAGAGAGTATCAGTGCATCTATAGGGGGAAGAATCCGAGATAAAAGGCCAATGAGAGAAAGGAAACACACCTGCCAGTAAGCCCATCAGTACATTGATTTTTGTGCTTGTTCACAGTTTTAGCTCCCAAAGAAAGATACCTGTCAGGTTAGGATCTCCCCAGAGTTCCTATTGTACAACATCTCCATACAGCACGGACCTTAAAAAACCCCAAATATCCACATCTGCAGTGCTTCTTGACATAGAATAGCCCTTTACTGTCACTATACATGTGCAACGAAACTGAGTGCTCCACACCAACTGTGCCGGAGTTAAATATAAATAGTAGACAGCAGGAATAAATAGCAAACAGGAGAAATATGTACAATTGATATAGAAAAACAATAGAAACAGAACATGAAGACGTGAAATGTCTGTAACTGATTCAATAATAACAGATTCTGAGTTCACACTTAAACTCTAAGCTGCTGTTATTCAGGATGAAAACAGATTTAAGATTTTTGTCCTCGTGGCCATTAGCTGGAAGTTTTGCCAGTGCCAGCATGAGGGGGCGTTCATTCTTGAGCGCAGAACACAGAGGAGGGACAGTTAATGCTGATATAATGAAATCCAGAAATTAACTCCATTGACAAAAAGATCCTCTGTGAGGTTGTCTCACAGTGGCAGAGACTGAGGTTGTTGTGTGATATTGTAAAAGCCACTAAGAACCAAGATGTCTGTGCACCTTTGGCATTACAAATGGTAAATGGACTGGCACTTATACAACACTTTTGTACCCTTATTGAACACACAAAGCAATTTTATTACAAGCCTAAGTCACACACACACACACACACACACACACTCTTGTCTATGCCTAAGCAGCTTGACTAACACTCGCACACACTTACACAGATACATGAGGGGCAACTTTGAGTTCAGCCCAAGGATACTTTATCATGCAGGTTAAACCAGCAACCTTGTGACTGGTAGATGACCCACAGATTAAAAAGCTATTTGTTCATAGAAGATTATGTATTCCTTTGTTAGAGCTTCTGAGGGACAACTGAACGAAGGGTCGTATTTGTTTAGGATTTGCAAATAACAAGGGTTCCTGAAGTTTGGCAAGAAAAGCAACAGCTCTGTGCAGTGCTGGAAACCAAAGTGTCAAACTCAGTGACAGGCAGGTTTGTTGACAGCTCTCCAAATGTGGGAACATAGTAAAGTAATCCTCATGCAAGAATGGAAAATTCATCTCCGTCCCGGCTGAGTGCAGGGGTTGTAACCGAACAGCTTTAAAAACCATTCAGAGAACAATAAAACAGTCGTGCACTTTTCTCAGGCTTCTCAACTTGACCTGTGTGCACTCTTAGGGCTAATAAGCACTTTTGACAGCCGAGTCTGCTGTGGATGATTTTTATAACAATGCTGCAGACAGAGCTGTGACACCAACACGTCATTTTAAATCACTGACACTAAAGCTGGTGAGCAGGTACCAATAGGTGACAAAAAAAAACGCAACATATTGTCGAGGGAGGCTGGGTCACGACATATGTGCCCGTTTCAATTGAGATCTGGTGACTGTGGCAGCCTTAGGATATGATTCTCAACCTTTTCATATTCATCATGTTGTCCTGCGGATGGAGACACTGTCAATGGCATCGGGCTCACATGTTAATTGGACGATTGGTCACCCAGAACAACTGACCCATACAGGAACATGCCGCCAGTTTTGAAGCTTCCTTTTCATGCATTTGTAGCTTTTGGACCCAAAAGTAAATACAGATCAAAAGAAGAAAACTAATTGTAAAACCTCACATAGGAAATGATTTTATGTTAAACGCACAAACTTAAGCCTAAAATCCCTTAAACTTTTATGTAAATACCTTAATTCTATGTAATATTTATAACACGATTCAAAGGGTTGAGAGGACGCAGCTTCCTATGTTGTGATAAAAAGCAGGTGAAACACCTGAGATCACCGCCCGGGGTTAGGCTGAACTTGTCCATGTATTAAAGGTGACAGGAGACAAACAAAATCCACATCATCGATCTAAAATCACTTTCATTCAGTAAAAATCATGTTCAGCGCTGCTAGTTACATCAACACAAACGACATCGCAGATGTTTAAAGAAAAGGAAAAAAAAGCACAGTAAATCCAATGCGATATGATAACATTCATAAGCGTCCCGATTACCTTCTTCACAGCGCATCCACACGTGGGGACAAAGGGAATCCCGGCGCCTCTTTGCGCGTTGTTTTCGGACGAGATCCGCTGTCACTACATCGGAAAAGGTTTTTTATTTCGTCTCAGCAAATGTTCTCACCATCCTCTGCTGGGATATGTTCGCTCTACAGCTGTTATCCAGGCTCTTCGCTCGTTTTTCTCTCTTTCCCCCCCTTTCTTTTATTCACATGATCAAAGGTCTCTGGTTTACCCACTTTTTCCGAGATTTAAACAAAACTGTAACAAACCCGAAACGCTTGACCAAACGGGTTACCTTTGGTCTCAGTTGCATATCCTGTCGTTTAACAATTCGGAAGCTCCGTTCCCAGACCGAGCTGCTTTATGTGTTGATGGGGGAGGTTGGAGAGCATGTGCGAGCTTTCGCATCTGAAATCCATCTGAAAGCCAGTGCGCCTCAACGATCATCCCTCCCTCCTCAGCCTCAGCAGACACGGAGCGCGGACCAATTGAGAGGCAGGAAGAGAGAGAGAGGCGAGATGAGAGCATGGCAGTCTGGTGTGGGACCAGGGACGTCAAACACGCAGGGATCAGCAGAGTAAAGCACAGATAAAAAAGACAAGGAGACCGTTTGGACACATTTTTAAAGGACGTAATAAAATAAACGCTGTCACCGTGTAACTCCTATATACACAAAGGAAAATCGAATTCAACATAATAAATAATGTCTGCTTACAAATTCAAAGAATTCATAGACATGAATTTTGTTAATGAAAACCAAAAGACATAAAACAAACCCTTTTGGAGTCATTCCTCCTACAGTAGGTGTCCTCAGTGACACATGCACAGACCAGCCTTGTGAATCATTACCAACTATCACTATCTTATGAGTTATAGAAAGGCTCGTTTTTGGTGCATGTGCTCCACTAGATTTTTTTTACCTGGCTACAGTTGCTCTTTTAAAAGCTTTAATTAAAATGTGTAAATGGTTTTACATTTCTGCACACAGACCTTTGTTATAGCTGAGCTGATAGGTGTCCTACCTGGTTGGGTTCAGGTTAAACGCGTTGCAGACATCCTCGGCAATCTGGTGAAGCTGTTAGCACACTAACATCACAACCCTGAAAGACACAGCTTCAGGTATGTAAGCAGAGATGTGGATGTTTGGAGGCCTCCCTCCAAAAATTTGTTTTGGACCTTCATTTTTGTGCTCTGATCCCTGGGACAGGGGTGTCCAACTCCAGGCCTCGAGGGCTGGAGTTGGACACCCCTGCTGTAGCATGTACAAATCCAGTTTTAATAAAGTTGAAACCCTGTATAAAATGTAAGTGCAAACAGAATACACCCAGATTTGAATCACATTCACTTTGATGGCAGCAACATGTCCCAAAAGTCAGACAGTCCTTCTTGTCTTTAGTCTGGAGGACTTGTTGTCCATGTTAATTTCAAATGTTGATTAATCTGACCACGGAAGCATTTTCCACTTCGTCTCAGTCCATGTCCGGTGAGCTTTGGCCCAGCGTTTCTGGATCACGCTCACATATGGTGTTCACAGACGGTGGTTTCTGGAAGAGCCCATGCGCTGATTTCCATGACAGAATCGTGCCTTTCTTTAATGCAGTGCTGCCCGAGGGCCCAAAGATCACAGGCATCCAGTATTGATTTTTTATTTTCTCCAGATTCTCTGACTCTTTTGATGATATCATGTACTGTACAGGATGAGAGAGTTCAATTCTTCACAGGTTTATGGCGTGAAATTATTTCACAATTTGCAGTCAATTTGTTGCCAGTTAATCTAATTGGTTAAAATGATCATCCAACTCTTTCTTTTTAGCGCCATCAAACAAAAAATTGACCTTTTGTTTTCCAGTCCTGGCTTTTTAACTTGTTGTTGCCATTTTCTGATCTCTGCTGTAGATAAAATATCAGATTATGAATTATATTGTCTCTTAATTAACCCACAACTGCAGTTCGACCCACAACAACAACAACAACAACAACTACTCATCATCAAGTTTGGTGATGACACCATGGTAGTCTGACTCATATCAAAGGCAGACGAGGCAGACTGCAGAGAGGAAGTCCTGAAGATGGCAGCCTGGTGTTCAGAGAACAACTTGGCCCTGAACACTAAGAAAACCAAACAGGTCATTGTCAACTTCAGGAGGCACAGCGCTGACTTAGCCCCCCTCTACATCAACGGGGAGTGTGTGGAGAGGGTCCAAACCTTCCGGTTCGTTGGTGTCCTCATCTCCGCTGACATCTCTTGGACAGACAACATCACAGCGGACGTCAAGAAGGCCCAGCAGCAGCTGCACTTCCCGAGGGTCCTCAGGAAGTACGAGCTGGACTCCAACCTGCTGCTGACCTTCTACTGATCGCCCATTGAGAGCCTGCTGACATGCTGCACCACAGTATGGTACGGCAGCTGCACTAAAGCTGACAGAGTGAGGCTTCAGAGTTGAGTCAAGGCAGCACAGAAGATCGTCAGCTGCCCTCTCCCCTCCCTGATGGACATTTATTCCTCCCACTGCCTCGGCAGAGCATCACACATCACCAAGGACAGAGCCTGTTTTTGACCTGTTCAACCTGCTTTCCTCAGGGAAGCGCTGCAGGTGCATCAGACACGCAAGAATAGTTTCTTCCCAAAAGCCACGACCAGCCTGAACTCACACATGCACTGACAACACAGTTCCTTCATCCCTCCAATCCAAGGATTTCCCTCTATAAACCACCACTGTGCAATTCACGTACTTATTGTACATCTGTACGGTGACAATAAAGGCATTCTATTCTATTCTATTTTATTCTATTCTAATAACAAAGAGATGAAACAGTTATTTAATCACTAAGTCTCTTTCTTTTGTACATCTGATGAACTGTTTAATGATGAGTCAAAATACAGTTTACAGCTGCCGACTGTATGAATATTCATATTCATCGAGCTATTATTAACCTTTCAGCAACACGATCCCACAGAATTCCCAAATTCCCTCTTTTTTTAAAGTTCCAATCACTTTTGAAGTCATTCCCATGTTGCAATAAATAATCTTTGTTTGTAGTCAACAACATGAAGAATAATGTGGG
The DNA here is from genome assembly GCF_000239375.1 of Pundamilia nyererei. Lineage (NCBI taxonomy): Eukaryota > Metazoa > Chordata > Actinopteri > Cichliformes > Cichlidae > Pundamilia > Pundamilia nyererei. The sequence goes on from NW_005187451.1 coordinate 1,230,792, forward strand.
GACATTATTATTTTTACTCTGCTGTGAGGTCGTGAATCTCTGATTTTGGCGTCAGCCGTTATAAATCTGCGACTAAACCGTACGCAGTATGTCACTATATCACGTTACGCGTGTGGTTTCCATCTGGCTTTGTTTATCAAACACCACCAAACTGTGCTACACAGACCATTTATAGGTTGAGTTGTACCCACGAATATATATTATTTGTCACGAATGATTCAAGTAGTCCACGAGAGCTTTTGCTGACCTAGATTAATCAAAATAATTTCAGAAAGAAAAAAAACTCTTCCTGAGCTCTTCCAGGCTTTCAAGCAGCAAAACTCATAATCTATATACTGTCAAAACACAGCTACAATTTATCAAAGAGAGATAAAAGCCCAACATTATTGTAGCTGAACATCACTTGATAACTTTCTGCTGCTTTAAGTCGAAAAGATTTCTTTTACATTTTATTTGCAGCGGGTGAAAATATAAGTAAACTCCAACAGTCGGCCTTAAATTATGTCCCAGAGTGAAAGCTTTAGTCGTGTAATGAATTTCTACTCTAATCCAAGTACAAGAGCTGCGTTTCATTTCAATCCAAGAGAACAGAGATTTTAGCTATGCAAAGCTTCCCGATATGAAACTCATATTATTGCTTTTTACCGTTTCCCCTTCACGTTCAGCCTTCAGTTGAATTTAGAGTGACTCAAGTGACCGTGAAATGGCATTTCAAACTAATATATCGTTGCTCATGACTTATTTTTCCCTTAAAGGTTTGTTTCTTTCCTTCTTTCAATACCATCACACAGCATGTCTAATCTTGTCTTGCAGCTGTGCAGGTTTCTGCTCAAACTGTTAGTTTTGAAAAGAAGCAGCAGCCCATATATAGCAAATGACAGTCAGCTATAAATGCAAAAATGTACTTTTTTCTGGCAGCACATTATTGACCCTTTGCAACCTCTTGTGTCAAGTATCGTCCACGTTTTATGTGGGAGAGAAGACGATCGTGCATGTGGGAGTGCTTAGCATCGAGACCCAGTTATGCAGATCAGTCGGTTTAGCATTGTGAGAAATCGCACGATAAGATGTTGCGGTTTTAGGTCTCCTGTTGCGCTGCCAGTGGCAGAGCCGTTTTGTCTAATGATGCATCTGGAGCGCTGTTCAGTGTCTGTATTTCACAGCTTTACAGACCTCAGAAACATATTGATACGAGGACAAAAGGGAAAGGTGAAATCACTGCTGCGCTGTTTGTTCAGAAAGCCAAAAAGGCCCAATTTCTCTGCAGCTTTATTCAAAAAAAGGCTCCATCTGCCCCACGCCATCTCACACTGTTCATTACTTATTAGTCTGAAGAGCTGTTATAGACTTAAGGTCAGAAATTTTCATTCAGCCTCAGCGGAACAATTCAGAAGCTCATGAATGAGTCAAATGTCCTTAAAGAGAACTGATTTATTCATTTTGCCCAAAGTGGTAAAAATGTCCGTCGGTGTGCCTGCGCAGCCAATAACATTTAATTTGGTCTGAATATTTTCACTCTATAATAAAAGTATTCAGGGCATGATTTTAGTCTGGTTTCACATCTTTGGATAAATGCTCCAGCAGCTTTCCCTTTTAGCTCACTGCCACCTTTAACCGCTAAAGAAAAAAAAAGCACCTGACAAAATCACAGGATTAAGAATACAATAATGGTGACGTCACCCCGGTGCCTGATGGGCATCCATACCATACTATCGACAGTGTTATGCAAAGGCTTCATGGAAACAGTCTTCCTCTCAATAGGAAACCTTGTTATGTGCAAACCTGCAGTGATGTTCGTAGAGCAAATTAAAAGCCTCAGCCGGACATCTAACATAAACACTTTGTCAGGATGAAATGAAGTGGAAGGTGGAAAATTAGCCCATTACCTAATATTAGACTAACATTTTCCAGCCTTCAACATGAGGCATTTAAAAAGTCTTTTTTCTGCAATTTCTTATTTAAAGGAAGAGATAAGGTGTTTATTTTGGGAGAGTTGGATGGAAATGTTATTACTGCTCTCATGTAGAACTGGCAGCAATCTGTACTGCTTGTTTTCATTCGTGTGATGGAAACAAAGGAGAAAAATTCTCTCTGTTTTTACAAATCCACCTATTTCTTAAAAGGCTTCCTCCCACAGTCCAAAGACATGCAGTTAGTGGGGTTGGGTTAACTGGTCATTCTAAATAGATGTGAATGGTTGTTAGACCTGCGACAGACTGGCGACCTATGCAGGGTGTCGCCCTCAAGAGAAGCTCAAGAGAATAGATGGATGCATTTGATCTGTGCAGCTTGTATCATTTTGAAAAGCTGTATATTTATTTTATTTAAGCCCACTGATGTGTGTGTGTGGGAGCCAACAGGAAGTCAGGCTGCTTGGTCGGTCAGAGTGACTCTTATTCATGCATGATCTCCAATGGCTCAGTCACACTAGAGTAAAAATAGTATGACAACCTCCTTATGACTATAGGGAAAATGGGCGGTTGTCTGATGATTGCATTGATTTTTTTTCTTTTTTTTTCTTCATTCAGTGGGCAAATGCAAGAAGTTGCAGTGACCAACTGGAACACGCAAGAACAACGGCAACTGCACAGGTCGCCTGGTGGGTTTTCAAAACATTTTGCACAAGCTGTTCATTAATTACAGCCAGTTTCATACATAGTCCACCATTTTTAAAAGTTCCAAATTAATGGGACAGGTAACTGACAGGCAGGTGAGGCCTGTAAATGCTAGATTTAACAAAATGCTGCGAAACTCACTGGACAGTGCTTCACATTGCAAATGGATTTATCCCTTATTAAATGCAAAGCTGAAGGCAGAAATACCCCCAGATAAACAGACACTGAGGATGAGGAGGTCGGAGAGCATGTCAAGGGAAAAAATGCACCATTTATTTGATCTTTAAAGGTAAGATTTTCAAATTCATTTTGAGCCTCTGAAAATGCAGAACTGTGTATAAAAATGACTTCGACAGCTTTAATGGGGACTGTGCCCCGATTCCCTGATGCTATGCTACACTAAGCTAATTGCTTTTAACATTAGTAAGGAGAGTGGTATTGATCTTCTCACACACCTCGGGAGAATAACGCACACTAGCAGCATATACCCAAAGCATTAAAATACTCCCTTAAACGTGCATGTAGAACTCTTTGGAAAGTTTTCTGTGAGAATCAATTTATGAAATAAAGTCGTGCTGACAGCAGTTTATGCTGCCAGTGAAGAAGAAGCAAATCCGAAGCAAAATACTTGATTCCAGTGAATCTGAGCTGTGTTTGGTCTTTCTAGTGAGCAGAAAACCACAGAGATTGCAGCCTTTCTTCATTTCTATTTAAGCCTCTGGGAGCTCTCCACACACACTCCCTTTTCCGTGTCTTCACACACAGCTGCACGCACAGAGCTATTTAAACCACCTGCGTCCGCTAGCTCAAGCTTTACAGACATTTTCTGAGACTATTCCATCGAGTTCAGGGTAATAGAGGAGCAGGGAGACGGTGAACATGTGATCAGCCTTTGCCTTGTGGAGTCACGGATTGTGAACGCACAACACACCCAGCGATGAGAAATTCAGCACCACCTCCACAGCAAAGATCTCATCTGTCATACTGCAAAGAATAAAGTCCTACACTGAATAGATATGCTTACAGGAGATAGCATTTATGTGTAAGTGTTAGCTCTGTGTGACAACAGATTGAGATGACAAATCCATTTAGGCCTATTTATACTCTGAAGCTGGGCTGCATTTTATTTGCAACCCAAGAGGGAAGAAAAGGATTTCGGTGAATTGAAAATGGAACAAAAGGTGGAAGTGAATGCAAATCAATTCAGTCTCAGCTCTTGGATCCGAGAAGATTGACTGAATTTCACATGCAAACAAGCCGTCACTGATTTTAGCTATAATATCTCTTTAAATACACCTTGAGGCTATCTAAACTGTAGTAGAGATCAAAACAATGCCACTACTGCAATACCACGAGTCATATTTTTCACGAGCATCCCCGCTGATCTCATAGCCTTTTCTTCTACTTGTCAAATGCAGGCCCTGGGCTTCAAGACAGATACGATTGGACTCCACAGCTATCATTGAGATGATGCCATCATGCATGACCAACTGCATTTGTTCAAATTATGAAACTGTGCATTTTGTACTTCTAATTAGATGCAGAGTCTCCTGTGATGAATCCCACTCGACCCGCATCCTCCGACCAATCCGAGGACGTCTGTTTGCATCATCTTATTTAATGGTGAGTGCAACACGTGTGTATGTCACCGCAAGGTTAGGACATCATCATGTGGCGTGTGTGTCTGTGTTTATCTTGGTGTTTGCATATGGATGAACTTATGTGTAGAAAGTGAGCAAATAAAAAGATTGTCACATGTGTGTGTGTCTGTTTGTGTTGGGTTTTTTCAACCATGGGGATTTACTACTTAAGTAATGCAAGCATGATTAGGAAACATTGCCATCTGGTAGTTTGAGGGGGTGCTGAGACACATGCACACGAGCATGCGCGCTCGCTCAAACAAACACACAACAATGCACACATGCAAACAGGTGCACGAGACGAGACGCGCTCAGAAATGCCATCATGTAATAAATAATTCAAATAAACTGAGAAAAGACAGCTACATCCTTCACTGTCCTCAGAGTCTCATCAGGCAATCACACGCCTACAGTATGCTCACAAAACACATACGTAAACATTGCTACTGCGCCACAAAAGGTTTGTCTGTGTCGGCTGCTGATTTCACCGATTCTTCCGCTAATATAAAGCACGGTGCACAGGTACACTGCAGATTTACTTTGATTATTGTTTCCCTTGTGAGAAAATATTCACCATCTTTTATCTCAGGTGAGAATAAACTCACTGTGAGGTCTGCAAGCAAAAATAGATCATTCCCAGGTGATGTTTCTTTAAAATCCCTTTCTGGATCACATTTAAAGCTATTTTATGTCACTTTTTCTTTTTTTAAACTGCTGTCTCATGTGCTAAACAATTGCTGTTATTCATGTGCACAGCAGCTTGGATCAGTCTGACCTTGAAAGCCACAGAGCCGAGTGGATGAACCAAGCTCAGTTGTGGGGTGACTGTTGTTTTTCTCCATGATTATAGATATAATACTTCTTGGTGGTCAGATTTTTTATTGTGATAAAAGGTGTCAAGAAATGATACCTTTGGATGGTAGGCAGTAAACCGAGGTATCAGTCTTGACCTCATCTGGGAAATTTGTTGCATTTATTTAATTTCTTAATAAGCAGTGGAGCAAACTTGATTATCACAGCATCTTTAGCTCAGAGACGACCTTTCCCCTTTTCTGCCAACGTGGCTGCTGATGCCTAAATATCCAGTTACGTACATGATTTGATGTCATTTTAATCAAATAGCCAACACATGATTGAAGTGCAGACTTTCAGCTTTAATTCAAGGGATTCAACAGAAATACTGCAATAACTGTTCAGGAATTACAACATTTTTTATACACAGTGCAGAGGCTCAATATTAATTGAACAGCTAACTGACAGCCAGTTTTATGGCCAGGTAAGGAAGCAGACGTAGTACCTGAAGTTGATTTAAGGTGTTGCATTTTTATTTTACAGCTTTTCAATGTAATTTTACATATGAGGATGGAGGGAGGCTATAATTAGTCAGGAAAGTAAACTTATCAGAGAGATAGCAAAAGCTTTAGAAGTTGGCAGATTGAGAATCGGTTACATTTTTATAAGGAAGAAATACAAAAAAGCCTGAGAAACCACAGAAACGATCTTTGGATGATGACGGAATAGTTTCCATTGTTAGGAAAAACAACTACACAAAATCCATCTCGTATCTCCGGACTTAAATCTACAGCAGAAAAGTTGGGAAGAGTTAACTGTGCTTTCAGACTGCTGCTCAGGAAAGTTCATTTGAAATTGCTAATTTCACACTTTTTACCCTGATTACCGATCATGACAGATCATGTTCTCTGGGACCAACTGCATCACACTCTGATTTTTTTCATAAAGCGACATTAAACAAATATGAGTATAGTGCTGTATAAATAACTGCTCTTCACACACATGCTCATGTCTCATTTAGAAAGCGTGCGCTGGTTTACTTTTCGGTGTGTGAGGTGTGCTGAGAGGTGCTGCCTACACACTGCTACTTCACTCTCTCTGAGTTTAACTGTCAGTCCTCACAGCAGGATTTCCAGACATGACTCACTGGCATAACCCTGCATGTGTGAACACACGCGCGCGCGCACACACACACACACACACACACACACACACACAACTCATAATTGCTGGCAATACAGGTTATACAAGTAAATGTGGGGGCAACACTTTAGTCATTTTTATTCCTGCTTGATGTTCAGTCTAAGCTTAGATGACTCCACACAAACAGAGAGAACCAAACAGTGTGGGACACAAAACTTTCTTTCACATCTGCACTGAAGATACTCACAAAAACAAAATTGCACCTTCGTGGAGCCTGACTTATTCATCAGTCAAACATCCAGCTTTTTAC
>NW_005187451.1:1238442-1243704 GCF_000239375.1 Pundamilia nyererei
CCTGATGGCCTGCTGACATGAAGGGAGAAAAAGACATCACTGAGACACACAGAGGACGAGGGAGTTGTGGACACGGGGACCTGACTTACAGACTGCACACACAACACCAAAACCAACATAGGGGGGAAGCAGACACAAGGACACACACATGAACAGAGACAGGGACACAGTGGACAAAGACACGAGATGAACCTAATAAACAAGGAATTAAACTGTTCATAAGTAAATTCAGAGACGTAATAAGAATGAAATCTTAACTAACCAGTTACCCAAAAATAATCATAATAATAAACACAACAGACACCAAAACACAAGAAAACGCTGGGTCACATGACCCAGACCCTGAACATGCTAAAAGGTTCCTACAGAATCAACCCTAAACTCTTGCATTAGCCTATAATATGCTGCTAATCCAGCATGCTTTACTGAGATCATGTGCGAAACACTTTATAGACAGAGAGTTATACCGCAGCCAAGTTTTAGGCTGTGTGTAGATTCCATTAAACCACTGAGGGAAATCATACTGCGCTGTCTCTTTATTTATGCCTATAAATGTTTGTCTTCATGAATGCCAGCGGTAGAGCGAAATGTAATGTGTGTTGATGGAGTTCATGTCACGGTGGTGGAACGGACTCGGGCGCAGACTGAGAAAGCACGGTTCAACAATACTTTATTAATCCCACTGGTGCGCTATGTACACATGAAGGGGGGGAAACACCAGGGTCCCGGGGATCAATAGGCTGGGGAAACACTTCTTCGCACTTGCTCCGCTCCCTGTCCAAACAATCTCCACACAAGCAGCCCACTCACGCTCACGGGGTCCAGGGGTCACAAAAGGGCTGATCCAGGTAAACCTATTAACAGACGAGGGTAAGTCGGAGGCAAGCACGGGAACAACAGAATCGCAATGAAGCCAGGCAATGCTAACGAGAGTTACTCAATATTCCAGCGACGAGTAGCTTAAGAAGAGCTGCAAACCACCGGAGATCAGCTGCAGGTGCGTGGGCCAAGGGCGGGAGCCCATTCAGAGCTCCGCCCAGGCAGACAGGTAGGAGAGAGAGAGCGAAAGGCCACACTGTGGCCACACTGGGCTGGCCGGGGAGGCACAGGGACCATGACAGTTCAGTCCTGTTTTTGTTTTATCTATGAAAAGGCTCCAGTCCAGTGAAAGGGTAAGTAAGGTCAGGTATCCTTTATTGATCCTTGCAGGGGAGCTCGTTCTCTCCATTTATTCCATCAGCCCGTCCTAAATGTTAAGAATAGTGGAGTCATCATGGAGCACCTCAGGGCCTTGTGCCTTGGTCAATAACAAAGTGACATTAGGATTAACCTGAAGAGTCTTCCTGTGAGGCTATAGTGAATTTTTTATCACTGCCTCCATCAAGGAGGTTTTTTTCAGTTTGTGTTCGTGTCATTCTGTCTGCAAACACACAAAAAGGTCAACTTATAACTTATAACTTAGAAACTATGACTCTTACAAGTGAAGTGTGCATTGTCAACATATAGAAAGCACCATATAAAGATTTAAAATATTATAGCACCAGCTCCTTAACCAAGAAGGCCCAACAGCATTTCTACTTCCTGCTGAAGCTGAGAACAGCCCATCTCCCTCCACCCATTCTCACCACCTTCTACAGAGGGACATCATCACCGTCTGGCTTGGTAACTGCAACGTATCGGATCGCAGTTCCCTACAATGGATGGTGAGAGCAGCTGAGAAAATCATTGGAGCCTCCCTCCATCACAGACACTTATCACACCCTCTGCATCCTGCTGCCTTCTGGCAAGAGATACAGGAGCATCCGGTGACCCGAATGACACACACACGCTTTCATGCACCAAGTGAATTTTTGCACAATACTCAGTCTTTTGCACATTTCTATTGCACTGTTGTGTCTGTATCGTTCTGTCTGGTGTTGCACTGTCTTTGTTTTGGTTTTTTGCAGTTTTTGACATTGCACTTTATGTCGTCCTGTGTTGATTGTCTGTTATAAGTCATCTGCAGCACCGTGGTCTGAAAGGAACGTTGTCTCGTTTCACTGTGCACTGTAGCACTGCACATGGTTGGAATGTCAATAAAGCTGCTTGCCTTATAGAAGTTTGCACTCTCAGCGTGATCCTTGTTTTATATTAAACAGCTGTTTTAAATGTTCATTGCAATGAATGTGGCAGGTGTAGTCTGCTCTGAGCGTGTTGAGAGAATAGCTAACAGCTCATGTTTGTGCAGTTTGTTTCTTACAAGCTATGTGAATGAAATAAAGTAGCTTTCAGTTTCTTTAATGACACAAAATGTAATGCAAATAGATAAATAACATTAGAGTTTTATAGCATAGAGGCTTTTTGTATATAAGACAATGGCTACAAAAGTAATGTATGTTGATAGTTTCAGGATTTTATTTTTTTAAAATTTATATTTTATTTTATTTTTTTGTCAACATATTATTTACATGAAATTGTGGGATCTTTTTTGACTGTAATTAAATGAGGAAAAAAATCAAGCAAATGCAGTAAGACCTACGAGGCCAATGGGTCTCTTATAAATCTCATAATGAACCACATTCTGCTTTTCAACTCCAACACAACAGCTGTTTTTCTGAAGCTGCCTCTTTCTCCTCTCCGACATGTCGCATTAACATCTGTGTCAGTAAAATATGTTCCTACAATTTCCTCAGGTTGATTGACAGTGCTCTGATGAATGAGTGTTCAGAGAGCAATCGGTGCGAACTCAAACACTCTGCATAAACAGCATTTACAGCACAGCCTGGGAGTGTCGACCTATGACAACGGATGGGAAAAAACGCACTTTGTCCATACAAGGAGGCTGGAAATTAATAAGTTCTCCTTTCCTTTTCAGCCTCTTGCATTTAGTCACTAGGATGATGAAATTGTTAAAAAAAATATCCAGGCTGATGATATGAAAATGTAAAGGTTAATTTTAGCTGGTTTTAGAGAAAAGTGTGAATTTTGCAGATTTGTTTTTAGATGTATTTGCCATCTGAAGTTCCTGCAACTCGTCTGAATGAATAATATCCCAAATGATAAACGTACAGTAAAAAAGAGAACATTGCATTAAAATGGGTATGCCGCACCTGCTGAGAAGAGTCTGTTTTAGTAATGAATGAAAGCTTAGCTAGGATATTGACATTGGACATGAAGGACATTGTCATGGCAATAAGGAAAGGTGGTTATTTTCAGCTCTCATGAGACAGGAAGACGAAGGAGTTACAGTAAAGTAAACATAAGTGTACTGTACGTGTGCGGCTGTGTTTGTGGGGAGGCGTCTGTTCTACATCCAAGTCAACAACAGCAGCCTGTGGGGTTAAAAACGTGACCTTTAACCTGATCTGTGTGTCTATCCCTGTCTTCCCATTTCTCTGCTATTTCAAACCTCAAACGAGGTGGGACTAGTTCCATCGAGTAATGTCTAAAATAAACACTTAACAGAGCTAAGACTGCCTTCTGTTTATATCCCACTAAACGTTGCACCCAACTACACTAGCCAGGAACATTTATAAACTTATCTACCATCACAAATTAAAAATCCCATGTCACTGTTGTTCAAAGCATAATTTACCCCACTGAGATCATAAGCTGACCAAACGAGGAAGCTCTTTACCGTGCATGGAGGGTTTCACCCAAAACCCAGCACCCTGAGACAGCAAACAGCCATGTACATCAGGAAGATGGCTGCAATTAACTACATGCTTAATGAATACTTCAGACAGCAGAAACCTGAGAAAGGAGAGGAGCAGGGAGAAGAACCATCATGGAAGGAGATGAAGTGGCAACATCCAGAAGTCCAAAGCTGGACTGAAAGACAGCACAGAGGCACTAATCATGGCAGCACAGGAACAAGCTCTGAGCACGAGATCCACAGAGGCTGGGGTCCATCACACCAGGTAAGACCCCAGGTACAGGCTGTGTAAAGATGCCCCCGAGACAATCCAGCACATAACACTTGTAGTGGATGATGTGTGTGCAGCTACCAGCCGAGAGCTGCAGCAGCGGAATGAATAAAGATGTCTCAAAACTGTGATCTGGACCCACTGTGTCTCATTCACACCACACAACTATTCAGAGGAGACTGTGTGAATCAGGCCTTTATGGTCAAACAGCTGCTAAGAAACCACGACTAAGGAAAAGCAACAAGCAAAAGAGATTTGTTTGGGCCAAGAAACACAAAGAATACACATTAGACCAGTGGAAATCTGTGCTTTGGTCTGATGACTCCAAATTTGAGATCTTTGGCTCCACCTGCCGTGTCTTTGTGCGACACAGAAAAGTTGAAAGGATGCATGGTTCCCACTGTGAAGCACGGAGGAGGAGGAGTGTCCTGTTGGAGATTGTTGAATCAACCCCCAACAGTGGTGACACTGTTGGGGGTTGATTCAAAATTGAAAGACACATGAACCAGCAGGGCTACCACAGCATCCTGCAGCGACACGCCATCCCATCATTTATTTTTCAACAGGACAATGACCCCAAACACACCTCCAGGCTGTGTGAGGCCTATTTGACCAAGAAGGAGAGTGATGGAGTGGCCTGGCCTCCACAGTCACCTGACCTAAACCCAGTGGAGATGGTTTGGGATGAGATGAAGCGCAGAGTGAAGGCCAAAGGTCCAACAAGTGCTCAGCATCTCCGGGAACTCCTTCAAGACTGCTGGAAAACCATTTAAGGCGACGACCTCATGAAGCTCATCGAGAGGACGCCAAGAGTGAGCAAAGCAGTAATCACAGCAAAGGGCGTATATTTCAAAGAATCTGAAACTTAAAACATGTTCTCAGTTATTTCACACTTTTTTATTTACTACATAATTCATTATGTGTTCATTCACAGTTTTGATGCCTTTCAGAGAGAATCTACGACGTAAATAGTCATGAAAATAAAAATAACATTAAAACCATTAACTGCAAACTTTTGACTGGTAGTGTGTATATATATATAGATATATATCTATATATATACCTATTGATTTGTCATGGTAAAAAGAAAAGCTAGTCTGCTACCAAATTAGCTGATTTCAGTGTTTATGTTATTCTGGGGGGAAAAGCACGCTGCATCAATCTTGTGTCTCTGGTGGTCAGACCAGACACCATTATGCTATAATGGTAGTGTTATTGGAGGAGGGGATGATGAGGAAGATTAAGATGACCATCTGTTGCCTGACAGTCAGCTCAGATCAGCATGTGGATGTACTGACTGCTACGAAGCTTATGCTGAAATTACTAGAAATGGGAGCTAAATGTGTAAAGAAAATGT
>NW_005187451.1:1243886-1247269 GCF_000239375.1 Pundamilia nyererei
AAAATACTGTGAGGCAGCCAACAGGGAGGCTGGGTTTGCATAAAAACGATCTAATCCTCACTCACTGACTGAATAGAAGAAATGAATTATTGAATAACTGAATGAATCAGCGTATTGCTGAGTTAACCTTGAGGTCTCTTACTTTTTTCAAAGGTCTTTAGAAAAGCAATCATTGCTTTACTTTGATTAGAGCAAAAAGATCTTAATTTTAAGACTAACAGCTACAACGTTAACATAATACATACAAAATGTCTGTTACACAAACTTCTCATTAAAATAAAGTCTGATTTCTTGAGCTATAACTACACAAAGCTGGACTTGTGGCATGTTTAACTTAAAGTCACTATATTGTACAATATTCATGTTTAATACATCAGCTTTGTGGGCGTTTTATTTTGCTCCATTTCACTAATCATAAATTAAGCAAAGTGGACTTTAACAAGTATCTGCATGTGCTTCCAAGTCTGACCTCATTTGTCATTCACATTTTATATAACTACTCCCAAAGTCTTTAATTCATGTTTAGCTTTTGACCTGATATGAGTGATTACTGCATACTTCCTGCCCCATTCAGGGCCTCATGCCTATCTGTCGTCTCTTAATCCAGCCCCTTTATCTCTTTCTATATCCATCTTTGTCTTTTTAAGACCCAAACTCTTCTTCCGATTCTCAGCTTAATCCTCAGTTTTGATTTCCATCTCAGTCTCTGCACAGTTAATCCCGCTTTTCATGCCCCTTCATTCCTCCCGCTCTTTAGGTCAACCTGCTTCTTCTACAAATCCAGTTAGGAAAAAGTTTGAACTCTGTGTCAAAATGAGAATAAAAATCCCCAAAGTGCAACAATTTGCAAACCTCATACAGCCACATTTTATTCACAGAAGAACATAATAAACATATCAAATAGAAAATGAGAAAATGTACCACTTAGGGAAAGATCTTAGCTTATTTGAGTTTCATGACAGCAACACCACGGCGTAGCATTCCCTCTTCTTCAAACAGCTGTCCAGAAACGTCCGGTAACCATGGAGACCAGCTTCTGGACTTTTGTGATGTTGCTCCATTGTTGTCTGATAGACGAATCTAACTGCTCAACATTCCTGGGTCTTCTTTGATGTAACATCTGGAGTGCAAGCAAGTCACCTAAGCACCCACACTCTTCTACTATGAAGCTGTGCTGTTGTACTAGATGCAGAATGCAGTTTAACATTGTCTCACTAAAATGTGCGAGAGCTTCGCTTGAAAAGAAATAGTCTGGATGGTAGTACATGTTGCTCTATACCACAGGTGTCCAACTCCAGGCCTCGAGGGCCGGAGTCCTGCAGGTTTTAGACGTGTGCTTGATCCAACACAGCTGATTTAAACGGCTAAATGACCTCCTCAACATGTCCTGAAGGTCTCCAGAGGCCTGGGAATGAACTAATCGTGTGATTCAGGTGTGTTGACCCAGGGTGAGATCTAAAACCTGCAGGACACCCGCCCTCGAGGCCTGGAGTTGCCTACCCCTGCTCTATACCTTTCAGCGATGATGGTACACTAAAGCACCTGCATGCTATCAGAGATGCAGGTTTTGAACTGAGAGCTGATAACAAAGGACACAGTTTCACTCCTCTTTAGTCTGGAGGACAAATTTCACATTTTTATTCTGACCACAGCAGTTTTCATTTTTAAATTCTGGCCTAAAGTTTTCTGGCTCTTGTTCACAGATATCTTCATCCTAGCAGAGCTTTAACCTACATTTGTGGATGACACAGTGAACTGTGTTCACAGACTGAGATTGGAAGTGATCCCAAACCCAGGCGCTGATTTCCACGTGATGACAGAACCGTGACTCTTTGAAATGCATCCTTAGGCCCCCTCATAAGGAGCCGATTGATGCATCGAGAAATGTTATGTTGACAAATATTATTCTGCAATTTGTAAACGTAGTTGTGAACCCCCGTCCATCTTTACTTCTGAGAAAATCATACACTTGTTATACCTAATCTTGTTATTGATTAACCCAATTATCTGCAACCTTTCCCTCCAGCTCTTTCTTTATAGTACTACTAACTTTTCCAGCTTTTTGTTGCCCGTCTCAACTTTCTGAGATTTGTTAATTCCATCAAAGTCAAAGTCAAAGTGTTTGTGGTATACTGACCACTCTAAATGTCCCGTAGAGCCACTGACTCTACAAACTGGTCCAGATTTGACTAATCAGTTTACAGGTGTACAGTTTGAACATGATGCTTGTGTCAAACTAAGTAGGTCGTTCCAATCAAATAAGGATCTATTTTTGGTGCATATAAAAGTTGCTGTTGCAGAAAAAAAGGCAAACCTGAAATATATAAAACTCCTTTGTAATGGTAACATAATCTCACTGGATAGTTTTTACTTCAAAGAAGCTTCCCAGTGATCTGAATAGTTGTTTATCTCACAGTTAATGCTTCTATAATACTCATTTCTAGAGATGAATAACCGGTGTGGCTTTTTCAGATTTGCTCCTGTAAATGGTGCGAACTGTAGCGAGCTGTACCGCTCTAAGGTCAAAACTTGAGCTTATGAAAGGTCAGGGTTATATCGTTTTATCAGTTGGTTACTTACTTACATGAGCTCAGAGACAGTTGTTGAGTGCGTTTATGCATTTCAACCTGGGACAGACAATACCGAGGATGTAACTGTCCTCAAAAGAAAAGGTCCAAAAGCCTCTTGTTTGTTACACACTGGTCATATTCAAGGAGCTGCAGCCGAGACGGTTGGATGATATTTGAACATGCTGACGTTTTAATTCAGCATTTAAAGTTCCCTCCATGCTGCTGCATGTTACTGTTTATGGAGTTTTTCTGTTATAAAAAGACTCTGTTGTTAAATGCTTTAACAATTCAGCCCAAACCATCAATGAATGTTTGAATGTAAAATCTGATCAGTCTATTTTTATCAATGGGCTGTGTGGCCGAGGCCTTTAAGGTAGCACTTATTAAATCATTACTATCATTTGACTCAGCTGAGTTAGAGAACTTTAAGAGGCAGTTTGGATTGCTACCTTAAATGATACTAAATTACCAGGACTCAATGATGATTTAGATCTTTCGCCATTTCTCTGATTGAGCAATTTTTTTATATGTTGTGCAGTTGTCATATTGGTATTGGGATATATTTATTTATTTATTATATGCTGCCTTAAATAGGAGCAATGACCTGCTGTTTGTTTGTGTGTTTTTCATGAATGTAACTGTCCATGTTCTATATTTATTAGGGCTGTCATGTTAACGTGTCATCACGATTAACGCAATTAAAGGTTTTTTTGTTTTGTTTTGTTTTTAATGAGAGACATTAGTTTACAATGACAACACAATCTGTTCCCCTCACATATTTGTTAGTTTTTCTTACATGAACAGATACAATAA
>NW_005187451.1:1247671-1249655 GCF_000239375.1 Pundamilia nyererei
TTTTTTGACGGTTTGTTTGTTTTTTAGGTATAGCATTGATGTATTATTATTTTTGCCTATATACATAATTTGAAGAATTAAGTACTATCGGTAATCATCTCCCTTTATTTGGTTATTTATTTATTTGTTTAGATAAATAACAGCAAACCTTTTCAACAACATAATTAGATTCAGTATTAGTTATTGGTAGAGTCTTTGTGCGTTAACACACAGCACATCACAGCAATTACAGGAAATGGTGAATACGTCTCATTTCAGTAAGCTGATGGAGTGTCTCTGCCTGCCTCCCTTCTCATTAAATCCTTTGAAAGGACATTATTTGTGGTAATGAGCAAAGCTGCTGCAAAAATACAGTTTGCAGTTTAATTTTGCCCAAAACAAAGAAGAAACATTTCAGGGTTTTTTCTTCAAAGTATTAAATGTTTTAATGTGGTACGACTCCCTCCATTTGGTACTTTACTCATACTGTAACTAATACGCTTTTATAGCCTCGGAGGGTCAACAGCAAGTCTGAATAATCTCCTGATGTTGGGGTTTATCTCTCAGGAGTGCCTTTGACCCTCATCTGTTATTTATTCCAGTTATATCTTAGCTTCATTGTCCTATTTGTGGGATGCTTTTATGAGTATTTTAAGCTCTGGCAGCCAACCAAATTTCCCTCCAGAGAGCAGAGCTGAAGTTGAAGTTAGGGGCTCCAGACAGAATGGCATCAAAACATAAATAAATAAATAAAAAAGAGAGAATGTGGCTGCATTTAAAAGGCCATCAGAGACCAGTGGACTATCTGGAGAAAAACAGGACCAAGCTCAGCTGCGAGATGAAATCAGTCAACATTTTCCAAACTCTCACCAAAGGGAAAGCAGCTTTCTCTGACCTCTTATTGGGTCGTGCTGTTAGCTGTAGTTTCCCCACATTAGTGAGAGAAAGCAGTGCTTAGTAGCACTCAACCTGCCTGTGCAGAGCTGAATTACATTTAATGGGAGAGGAAGATGCAGACAGCCTCACCTTCTACTGTACACAGACGCTGTCCTACATCACCACATACCAAGTCGGAATAAAAAAACAAACTTAAGGCAAGTTGGTATATAGACATATTTTTATATGCATACAGGCAGTGGGCTCTTAGCCCTCTACTTTGGTCCAGACTGAAATATTTCAGCTCCTGGATGGATTTCTTTGAAAACACCATCACAAATCCCTCTGTTTGTTCAGGCAGTGGACAGCCCAACGAGGACAGAATGCACAATGCTCCAAACCTCTGCAGCTCTCAGTTAGCATGTAAAATGCTGTACACAACAGTACAGTTAGAAAAAGACTGAACAAGTGTGGCTTGTTTGCAAAGCTTAGCGGTAAAACCCTCTTCTGTCTAAAAAGAACTTGGCAGCAACGAATCACAAGACTTCTGGAACAATGTCCTTGGGGTGGACAATGCTGAAGTTGAGCACCAAAGTTGAAAACCAAACAGGATATCAGCACAAACACTTCATCGTACCTGCTGTCACTGAGTTTGACCATAAACTCCTCTTTGTACCGAAGTATTCTCAGTCCAGGCCTCACCTTTTCACTCACTGTGTGTTAACAGACGTCTCTGCACTGATTCATACTTCTTATTAATCTCTGTCTCTCTTCCACAGCATGTCTTCATCCTGTCTTCCTTCTCTCTTCTCAACCAATCACAGCAGATGGCCCCGCCCCTCCCTGAGCCTGGTTCTTCCTGTTAAAAGGGAGTTTTTCCTTCCCACTGTGGCCAAAGTGCTGCTCATAGGGGGTCATATGATTGTTGGGCTTTTCTCTGTGTGTATTATTGTAGGGTCTACCTTACATTTTAAAGCATGTTGAGGCGACTGTTGTTGTGAGTTGGGGCTGTATAAATAAATGGCCTGCATTTGTATAGCGCTTTACACTACATTCAGTCATTCACACACTGGTGATGGCAGCTACAGCTGCCCTGGGGCGCACTGACAGAGGCGAGGCTGCCGGACGC
>NW_005187451.1:1249675-1264844 GCF_000239375.1 Pundamilia nyererei
AGGCAGCCTGGGATCGAACCACCAACCTTCTGATTAGTGGCTGACCTGCTCTGCCACCTGCCACCCCATAAATAAAACTGAATTGAACTGAACTCAACTGAAATGCTGAAGCAGGACCTCAAGAGATCTGTGCATAAACAAAGGGCCTCAAAGCTCAATAAACTGAAGCAACGTTATAAAGACAGGTGGTCCAAAACTCCTCGCCAACATTATGAGAGACTGATAAGCTGTACAGGCTATTGTTGCTAAAGGTGGCTCTATTCCACTATGATGGTCATTATCTAGTAGAAACAACTGCAAGTAACGCTGTTCTTACAGACTCTCAAAGAAGGCGTGAAATCATTTCTTTAGAGGTAATGTGCTCCTCTTTTCCAGAGAAGACAGTTTAAATAAGTTTAACAGTCTGTCATACTTCTTATGAATTCAGTTCCTTAGGTTACTGTTTGAACAGTGAATACAAATAGTCATTTATTCATGTGTGTGTGTGTGTGTGTACATACAGTGTCTCAAATTAATGTGTCATCTAATTACAGAGTTTCAAAATACCTTACAGCAAAGACAGAATCAATTTAAAAACTCTGTGTATGGTGGAAAAGATGGATGTTTCAGATGAGCTCTGTGATGGTGATGTTGGGGAAATTTTAATGGAACAAGAATGAAAAAGGCTGACTGAGACTTTTAGTAACTCCCATGATGACAATACTGTTGAAGAGTGAAACCCCCCCCCAAAAAACCCCAAAAGCCTAATAATCAAGTGCAAAGCAGTTAGCACAGCACTGAAAATCTGAACAAGGCTCGTGTAACTGAGCTCGTGGGACCGGAGACAGAGAAGCACGACTGAAGAAATAAAAATCAGAAACCATGCACGAGTGCTCAAGTCCTTCCTTGAGCGCCACAGAGTAACACACTTTGTGTTAAATAACAACTGCTGATATAGAGCCCCCTCTTGTGGTAATTATCTAGAAATGCAGGAGCTCATCGGCACCTATAGCTTTCACAAATTCTTTAAATTAAGTTTCTGGTTCTTCCATCATCCACTTGTCTAAAATCTCTGACGACAGCAGAGGATTAGATGGTCAACTCTGTGAATTCACACACGACTGGCAGCACAAGGACAGATTTAACCTGAAGGTCGTCCACTTACTGAAAATATGGATATAAAATGATAAGTTCACCGCACTTTGTCTTGAGTTTTAATGATATAACAAGTTCCCAGTCTTACTCCAACAGGAATGGCTGTTTATTTACCGTTTCTATATCTCGAGGACGTCAGCTGGAAGAGGAAATTTTACGAGGGTTTGTAAGATAAATGTCTTGTCTCTTCCCCCCCCCCAAATTGTTTTAATTTATCTTTTTTTCATGCTTGTACGGTTTATTTATTTATTTATTAATGAGAACGGGGGCTTTTTTCTTGTAAATAAATTATAGGAAATCATGCAGCAGTGTTTCCAGCAGTATTGGCCTTTTAATAACAACAATAAAAACAGTCCAGAAACCACTGTGGTTCTTAGCCAGAGCTAGCACATACAGTAGTAGGCCAGAAAAAGGAACAATACAATCTGTAAATACACATAATTGAATATAACAACTAAATCCATGTCGAAAAAACGGTTGAATGAAAATAACTGAGGTCTACTTGTTTCTCTGTTCGAAAGCCGCTCTGTAACCACAACTTTCCTCATCTGTGTTAATGCATCCGTATGAAGCAGGGACACTAATGCTGGAGAATCCACCCTGGTCCTTAGATCAGCAGCTAGCAGGACAGCTCAACTGCAGATTTACTGAAAAGCACGAAAATCTGATGGGTTTAAACGATATCGTATGAAGACGATTTATTTTTGCAAAAATGTCTGGAAAAGTCCAGTTTGAAACTAACTTACCATAAGGTCATAGAAAAAACGGGTCAAACTAAAAAGATAACATGATTCAAAACCTGGAATTTCATTAAGGTATCAGCTGGGATAAAGTCTCAAAAACCTGAAACTTTA
The DNA here is from genome assembly GCF_000239375.1 of Pundamilia nyererei. Taxonomy (NCBI): domain Eukaryota; kingdom Metazoa; phylum Chordata; class Actinopteri; order Cichliformes; family Cichlidae; genus Pundamilia; species Pundamilia nyererei. The sequence continues at coordinate 1,251,664 of NW_005187451.1, forward strand.
CTCGAAAAAACAAAAACTAAACTCTCCCTGTTTCAAGCCATTAGCCCATGTGGTGCAAAGAAGAAAACATGGATGGTACATTCGGTTGAAATTCTAGACTTCGTTGGCCTCTAACCGTGCAAATATCTCGTCTAGTCCAAGAGAACGAAACCAGCTCCAACCTTCAAGTTTTAAGTGAACGTCTGGTCCACTGTCACTCATACGTTAGCTTTATTAACATGTCGTAGAACATGCACATGACTGCGATGTGACGCTGCTGGGGAGTCCAGCATAAAACAAATGGTTAAAACTGCCATTCAGTTTAAAATGGCCATCTAGCATTAAGGCCACTCCATGTAGGATTAAAGGTCCTTCCTATTGGTCCAGGCTGATGTAACACTTGTTTCTTCAGTCAACATTAAGTGTTCAGTCGCTTCTTTAAAGGGAGGGGTCTCGGAAAAAAAGCCTCTGAAGGTGGTAGCTGTAGAAAGCTGAAACAACCCTAAGTGTGCAGGTCAGTAGGGGGCCACGTCAGTAGTTCTTGAAAATTTGCGAGTCTAAAAAACAAATCTGCTGAGCTACAAGACTGTAATTGAACTCCAAAAGTGACCGAAAGTCCCAAAAGACAGCCGCTCAGCTTTCAGTCGGGCAGGCAGACGGGCAGTTAGGGCTCCCTGGAAAACAGATGGCCAGGTTGTGTTAGCTTATGTAACTGGCCGTCAGTGAAAAAGGCCAACTGACACACTCGGACAGACCATAACGTATAACCAGGCGAGCAAGTCAGTGAGCGAAGGCGGCAGATAATCGGTCGTTCAGTCGTTGAGACGACGGTCGCACAGCTCCTTGTAGATTCTCTTGCGAATGCGAGGCATGTCGTCCTGGCTGAACAGCAGCGGCTGCTTCACGGAGAGGCGGCGGCAGTACTGGCAAACAGAAAGACGGACAGTGATGAGGTTTTTCCTCTGTGTTATTCGCCCTCCAGTGAGGGCCAACAAATCAAATTTGTGTAGAAACCCAAGGCAGGAGAAACTCTATATCTATTTTATTTGCTTTTCTGCCAGGGAGTCGTGAAAGAGATGCATAATCTCACCTCAAGGACGAATACCCCACAGTCGCTGTCGTTTTTCTGCTGAGGAATACCCTGAGGAATAAATCACAGTCAACACTACAGCTGCAGCTTTTGGGCTGAACTGTTTGCATATATTTCAGCTTTATTTACATGCATGCCACTTTATAATTTGACTTAGGACATACAAAGTGAAAGATTTACGTACAAAAAATAAGCAAACTTCAACTTTCCTGAACTACTCTGGGCAAAATAAATAATCTTCCCTGTTTTAAAGGAGCAAAGGTAAGTGGGTGTGTGTTTACACAGGTCTGGGATCAGAGTTACCTTGATTATAGTAATCTTCCAGCCTTTCTGGAAAGCTGTCTGTTTCTTCTCTCTTGCTTCAGACTGAAGGTACTTCATGATGTTCTGATGGGAGGTCACACAGACAGAACCGCTACAGTGATTACGGTGCAGAGATGTAGCATTACAGCACAAGCATGTATTTTAGTACATCTAAAATTCTGCGAGACAGCAAGGTCGGAAACTACATTCATGTAAATGTTCAGGGAACAGAAGATGCTGTGGATTACACAGGTCTGCAACCAAAAAGCTGCATAGGATTTTTTGACAGTTTCTTATAGACGTTTACTCAGTGAAGCCGGGAAAAATATTGGGAATACATGGGAACATGGGAATAGAGCAGCTGCAGAGAATTCAGCACTAATGAATCGATGGTACAGAAGAGGAGGAAGCAAGAAGAATGAGATGAGTAAAATTTGATTCATCTGACTGTTTTGTTTCACTTAATGTGCCTTATAATCCTGTGTGCCTTAGGGCCCGAAAAAATACGGTATCCAATGATGATTTCTTACATTAATTCAATATTTCTAAGAGCCAGACTCAAGAGAAATACACACAGAAAATGTGAGGAATAGAGGGGGGTCAGTAGGAGGGGGAGGGCAAAAGGAGCTCAGATGATCGTGTCCACAAAGCAAAAGTTAAGGAAATTATGCCCAGTTAATTGTAATAAAATATGGATTCTTTTTCCATCACTGTTGTGCTTTTTCTTCTCTTCAATGTAGACTCCTCCTGTTTTGCCCCACCCCCCCCAAAAAAACTACATGATGGATGGAGATGATTTTTGGATTCAGCACCCAAAAAAACCAAAAATATTCCATGCAGCCTTTTTTCCTTTGTGTGTTCAGAAGTTTAAAATTCTCCATACACAAGAATACAGACTTATTCTAGGACACACAGCCAAGCTATAATCTAACCAGTTATCTGAAATTTTGCCTATAATTTATAACACAGTGTGGCGAGATGTGAAGCAGTGTGAATGAAACAACAACTGATTTGGAGTAAGAATTAAACATAAGCCTTATGATGAAATCCCTGGATTTCTTTAAAAATGAAGAAATGAAGTGAAAATTGATCTATTGAACCCAATAATTTATTTGTCTAAGGAGCAGAAAAACTGGATTCCTGCCTCGTTCTCTGAAACTGAGAAAATACGACACAAAACAACATCAACATGCGCGGAGTTGCTCACATCTGTGGTGTGTCTGAACACGATGCCTTGGCTGTCATAGTAGCTGATGGTTTTGGTCGCCATGGTGACCGTGACGAGGGACCAGTGGATTTCTAAATGGATGGGAATTAGCAACAGCCACTTGGAGAACAAGTCGACCTGAAAAGACCACACACAGAGTCAGAAAGGAGCGCACTACAGGTCAACAATCGTCAATTAACAATCAGCAATATAACAAACAAAACTCAAATTCTATGATGTAGTTACAGGTTTGAGAGTCAAATGTATCTGAATCACTGTCATTGTTTACATTTCCAATAATACACGAGGTGAAAGCAATCGTTCAAGCCACACATTTGTGTTTTTGTCACACTGTGTTCTCTGAGGTTCTGGAGCATACTGGTTTGCACCTGACGTGCAAAAGATCCCAGTTGGATTCTGGGAGATGTGTGCCCAGCCTCGTTGTGTTGTTTATGATGGAGAAATGGTTCTGCAGCTTTTACATTTTTACATAACATTTACTCACTGATGCCAGTTAGATATTAAAAAGTAGTTAGGACAAGGACATAAAAATAAGAAAACCCCTCAGCAGAGATGGGCAGTAATGCGTTACTGTAATCCGATTACTTTTAACAAGTAAGGAGTAAAGTAAGGGATTACTATTTCAAAAAAGTAATTAGATTACTGTTACCTTCCTATAAGCACGCTGCATTACTAAACCATGATTCTGTTTATGAGCCTGTCTCATCACAGTGATGTAAGCACCCCCGGATCCCCCACTGACATGACCGCTGTGGACAAACCTCCACCCGCCCCACTCCTGCTAAACAGGTGACTATAGATTTAAGAGCGACAGGACTCAGTGCTGCTGAATCTGTGATTTTATTCATTTTTACTGTGTTTTACTTGCATCTATTTGAAAGAGTGTAAACACAAAACATTATTTTATCTTATGTGCTGGAATGTGCAGAAAATAGGTTTAAATGTTAATGAAATTTCTTCCAGTCAGAGAATGGTGCATATAATTTAATTTTTGTTTGATGCATAAAGTTAAAAGATTAAAACTGATAAAAAAAAAGAGACTTTTTCCATTTGATTCAGTTTTATATGATGGATTGTGCAGAATAAATAGAATTGGGCTGAAAGGTCTATTTCTCTATTACATATTCAGGTTGTGTATCATGTTTTTAAAAAGTAATAAAGTAACTAATTACTTTTAAAAATAAGTAATCAGTAGAGTAACTGGATTACTTTCTTGGAGAAGTAATCTGTAATTAGTAACTAATTACTAATTTTAAGTAACTTGACCAACACTGCTCCTCAGTTTCACTTTAAGAGTGCAGTGTTCCACCTTTTCTGGAAACCAGGCTGTGGTTTGTATTTAGATGATGGTTCTCAGCAGGAGCACACAGACGCCACAGAAACATTTCCAGTAACTGAACCTAGTTTTCTGCAGCTTCCAGTAAAAACTGACTCCAGTGAAGCCAAATGTCCTTACTTTCTTAGTCCATCTCTTCACGCCATCGTAACCTTTGGCCACAAGCTGCTTGTGGAAAAAGCTGTTGAAAAAATGAACCTAAGAAAAAGAAACAGTAACTTTTTTTTGAATATCTAGATTCTCAAAAATAACCAGTGAATATTTTTTTAATCAAGCATAACCCTACAAACACACCCAGTCTTACCTTGTGCTCCGTAGCCTCCATAATGAGTTCTCCATACATGTTGATAATCTGACGAAAAGGTAACGTGATATCAGTACTGAAGGTGTAACACAGTTACAGCATCACTAACATTTTAAAAAAATTAAATTAAAATACTGTATTCCTCTCTTTACCTGATCATTGAGCCAATTCTGTTCCTCCAGTGTGCCGAGGTCCTCCAGCCTTAGTGTGTGTTTATTATACATGACCATGAAGCCTGCAACAGGAGCAGAAGACAGCCCCGACTTGTACCGAGACATCTCCCTTTTGATGTCCAACCCACTAAAACAGACACACGGAGAGAAAGGAACGTTAATCGAACTTCTGTATATGAGGCTCATCTGTTTATTTTACCTTTAATGACAGTCTGAGAGAATAACGCTGAAAAAGACAACAGAAACTTCTAGAAGACGGATGCTAACGTAAGCAGCTCTGCTTCCACACCGATTTGTCTAAATCCTGTTGGAGCAATAAAGCATTATTCAAACAGGGATGGTTTGCCATCAGCATGTTGAGTCTTGAGCCAGTCCTCATTTCTTTATATGAAAATGGACGCAGAGATTCATTGAAACATTATGCCAACATCAATGGAAATATAGACAAATCCAGAGTTTGTACAGTTCTAACAAGCTTGTGAGTCAATATTTGGTAAAAGAAAGCAGAAGTAAGCAGTCAATGTCAAAACCTTTAGAAATCCTAGAAAACGTTTGTTCTAGACGTCTTTAAGAATAACAAGAAAGACTCCACGGAAGCAAAATATGAAGAAAGGAGGGTAACACCTCTCAGCAACGCGTTTTAGTTTCCTCACTGCAGTTCAGATATAACTCCAACTGTCTCAAAAGTGCAGATTATCTACGTTAATAACAGTCAGGCAGGTGAAATCAAACTGAGTTTGTGCCGACCTGTTGCTGAGGTCACACTTGCTCTCCTTCTTCAGGTGTTCCCGGACATCAGATTCACTGAGAGGAATGAAACTGCCGTATTTTATATAGAAGCTCTCCAGAAACTCTAAAACAGAGGAAGTTGTCATGAAAGTGATTATGTGACTCAGTGTGTTTGCTTTTTAATCCAAGAAATCTCAAAATCTTTTTGACAGTCTTGCCTCCTGGTCAGTTTACCTGCAAGCCTCAGGTCAACAAAATGTTGTCCTAGAGGAATTTATGTTGTTTCAAAATTTTAAAAGAGAAAAAAAAAAGAAACATTTTGTTAAAAAATAACTTTGCTCATCCTTTTTGTTGAACAGAAAACTACCTAACTAAATATTGACTATTATACAAGCAATCAAATCAGCACATGCATTTAGTTCTCCTTCTGGGAGCTAAGAAAATATGTCATGAATGATTAATCATGTATAAACATGAGCTCAGATCAAATGTGTGCACATTAAATTTACTGGACAAGGCCAGGAATGTTTTATGGATCTTTTATGACATAAAAAAAATGCTGATCCTCTCAGCAGTCGCTTCTTTGTGTGTAAAACATCATTTACCAAACGGAGAGGGTGATGAATATATTCATGCTCAGGCATGGGTTCGCACCGTGAACCCTAAACCACATCTTACCATGGATGGTATCAGTAAGCTGCTCCAGACTCTCTTGATGCTGCATCGTTCCATCTGTGTTTTCTGACCGATTCTCGTGCATCATTTCATCCATCTGGTCTTTCTCCCAGGTGCCAGGCTGACAATACAGTCTGTGGTCACTTAATGCCCAGCCATGTTGGATGCTGCTCACTGTAACAGGGCAGCAGTCTGGTGGAGGAACGGCAGCCGGACGAGAACTTTCCACCTCCATGCTTGTAGATCCACGGTTGTGGTCTGTTGGTGCTATAACATTTCCATTGGACAGCGCTACCAATAAAGCAACTCTGTCTGTTCCGTCGGGGACTTGATCCACCTGCATCTCAGAGTCAAGGTCCTGAGTTGTTCCTGATCTTGAAGCGGGGCCTGACTGCCATGAGATGGACAGCTGTATGTTTCCAGGTTCGGTCACTATCATGTTGTTTTCCTCTCCTTCTTCGTCAGTGTCAGACAGGTCTACCGTGTCGCCGTTTCTAAGTGGACAATTAACTGAGCTGGGGTCATTCTGGTCCCCGTGGTGCATGTGTGCATCTTGAATTTCCCTCTGCACCACTGACGGAGCCAAGGCCTCGGTTTTAGAACAGACAGCAGCACCACCTGTTTCTCCCTTTTTAATTTCAGTGTCAACTTCCATATTCGATGCGCTTGTGGCTTTCATCATTCCCCTTCCTTGACCTCTAACCACTAGTGACCCCCCGCCCACAGTACCTATCAATCGGACATCTGCGCTCTTGTAATCCCCGCCTCTTTTTTCTACTACATCAGACGCCGCGGAGCCGTCTATCAACACATCCTCCTTTTTATGCGCATCTGCTTTCTCCGGAATGACACAGTTCCTTAGGGATTCTTCCTGCAAGGGGACGGTGACAGCCTTGGCAACAGGCGTATGTGACTGAGTATTAGCCAGTGCAACAGGCATTTGCACCTTATCTTCATCATTTACTTCCTCCTTGGTCAAATCAAAGCTCTTGATATGCGTCAACTGGTCCACTTTCCCTTTAGGAGTGACCCCAGGGTCCCTGCCGGCCACCCTTCCTCTTCCTCTCCCCTTCCCTGTCCCCGAGGTTCTGACATTGTGCCCCGTGCTGTTGGGGCCACAACAGTCACAGGACTTTGGAGTCCTCTTCCTGCCCGATGTGCGGCCATTGACTGGGCCCGGAACAGGTGTTGGTGTCTGTGCAGAAGACCACACTGATTCCTGGCTTGACTTAGTACTTAATGCTTTGGCTGGAGTTACAACAGGCTGCTCTGTATCAGCAGGAGTGCCGGTCTGGGTCAGATCAGAGTTGGACGTAAGGCCTGCGGTGAGGAGTTTAGCAGGGGACTGGGTTTGGTCCTGATCTGTAGTACCTCCAGACGGAGGGACTAAAGGAGGTGCTGTAGTTAAATGAGGTGATGCTGACGGTGTTGTGTTCATTGGGGAAGCAGAGCCGCTGTGAACCATGACGTCCTCCTTTGGCTTCTTAACCCCATCCCAATACCCGCTCTCTGCTCTCCTGTCCTCGCTTCCCTTTTGGTTTGTTGGACCGGCAGTATAACAGCCTTTCTAGATGTTATGCTCTCGCTTCCCTTTAGGTGTTCTTCTAGCCAGTACATTTGCCATTGTTCTTAAGCTTTTCCAACCACGACAGCAGACATGAATGTGCAGGTTGGACACTTTTCTGCGTGTTATATTTCCGCCATGGTCTCCTAATTGGTAGAGAAGAAAAAAAAGGAGAGAGAAAAAGTCGGTTTGTTTTTGCTCTGCGAGGCTCAACTTCAACAAACACGTTTATGTCAGCAGCACAAACGCAGATAAAAGCAGGCCTGCAATATAACAACAGGTGGGATTTCAACTGTGGCAAGGAAACCAAAACAATTTAAAAGATGCACACATCGCAGTGCACAGAAAATAAACCAGACACACAAGATGTGCATCAAATAAAATTTGCCCTAGCTTGTCTCACTAGTAGGAGTGTTCCTCGTGCTGTGCACACTGACTGTTTTAGGTCGGGGAGCAGCTGGAAGCTGCTTCTATCTCACCCCATCTTTAGTGTCACCTTCTATCACACCAACCCTACTGCACGTCCTCCTTCACTACAGGAATCTGCACTGCGGTCTCTTTTCCTCCTGCACAGCAGCTCCATCTTTAACATCCTTTGCCGAGCGCATCCTCAATCCCTGCTTTACACATGTCCAAACCATCTCATCTTCCTGACGCTGAAAACTGCCAAATTAAGCTCAACAGAACTCACTAAATGATTAAGCTGGTCTCATGGGATACACCACAGGACTCTCCACCATTTTGTAAACCTTTCTTTTCACCCTTGCTACCATCCTTCTGCCAAAAATCACCCCTGACACTCAGCACCACCCACCCCGCCCTGTCTGCAGTCTCTTTTTCACCCATCTTTTGCAGTGTGCATGGATTTCAGTGGCTGCTCGTGGGTATTTTAAGTCGCCCACCTTCACTCACACACCTGTATCCCTCCAATTCACAAACGTGGAGTGAATTGTTAATGATTAATTTCCAGGGACATGTAAACATCAACATGGTTGTCTTAAGATGACACAGGGCCATTTCTCTACCTGATACTTTACATTTAAAAAAACAAAAACAAAAACAAACTTTGAACCTACAAAAAAAGAAAAGAAAAGAAAAATAGATAAGACCAGGCCACAAGTCAGTGTACTCTAGTTCTGGTCTCGGGCCTGAATAAATGGAGAGTGTTGCATCGAGAAGGGCATCCTGTGTAAAATCTTTCCAAAATCAAACATGCGGAACATCAAGGAGGAGATTTCTATACAGGATCGGTCAGGGCCTGGGTTAACAGCGACCGCTTCCCAGTGCTTGTAGAAACTGGGCTACTGTTGGCCGAAGACAAAGCAAGAGGGAAGGAGGAAGGCATGTTCAGAAAGGCAGGTGTGTAGGAGTGAAAGCAGGGCCTTTAAATGTAGGTACTATGACTAGTAATGGTTTCGACATGTGCAGAGAAGAAATGCTGGACATATTGGACAAAGGATGGAGCTGCCAGGAAGGAGGAAAAGGTTCATGGATGCAATGAATGAGAGGGGTGGTGTGACGGAGGAGGATGCTAGAGACATGGTGAGATGCGGGCAGATGATCCCTTGCTATATTAAATTGAGGAGCCAAAAAGAAAACAAAAAACCGAAAACAGGCACTTTGATTATTTATCTGCTTGGTTACAAAGCATCTAAGTACGTCGCTGTTTGATTAACAGGTGGTTTGATGTTCCGACAGGATTCACTTGTTGTTACAGCGCGCCGTCACTTTTTCCCACAAATACAAAGCACATGACTGCATGCTACTGTCCTCTTAAAGTTCATGCTGCCTTTTAAAGAGTACCATGTGGCTCGGGGAAACTCTGAGCGTGATATGAATTAGCAACTACACAGGGAGAAATTGCTGTCGTTACAAATGCCTGGTAAAACTCACTTACGTTATCAAGTTAAATGAAAACTGCTCCGTTAGCTGCCCCAGTCTGACATTTGGGCTCCAACAAACGGAGCAGGTCCGCGCATCATTCAGCAATATAACGCACCACCAAATTATTTAACGGGTGGCATAATATGACGTTGCACAAAGTTCTGCACAAGTTTGTCATTGCGCTCAAGCGAGCTAAGTTAGCTAGCTGCAGCCAAAGCACAGGCGAAAACACAAAGCAACGACTACACACATTTCCTCCATTTTCGAGAGGAAGTTGGGGGCGCAAAAAGACAAAGAACGAGCTGCGAGTCATTACTCGAAGTCTGCCGGATTTGATGAGCCAAACCACAGCAAGAAGCTACAAGAAACATATTTCTACTATACCTTGTCAGTCAAACAACAAACTGAGTTTTGTCTGGCCACGATTTGCACAAATAACAATCAAAGCTGTCGTCGCTCGTTGATTGCGTCACGGCTTCGGAGTGCGCTTCGGCTGTGTCCGGAAGCTGTCGCGAAGCATCCTTGAGATTTCAGGTTCTCTCTTCTTATTTCATTTCTACCACGATGCAAAAGACAAAAGCTTTATTTTATTTATTTAATTTGATCCCATTTGTTTTGTTTTTATTGTTATGTTTTATTTTTATTGTTCATGTTCAAAAACTTTACGTCCATAGTTTTTTTTTAACTGGGGACATAAAGTCTGTCAACAAAGATTGTGGAAAAAAAGGGTAATGTTATAAAAGCTCCTGTTTTACATTTCATTGTTCGGTGTGTACACTTCACGCGTTCATACCCAGTGTTGGGTAAGTTATTTTGAAAACGTAATTGATTATAGTCAAGTTATATTTTTTACTGTAACAACCACAAACACGTTTATTGAATCATATTTCATAACTTTATATGCAAATATAAGTTGTCAGTTTTAAAATCCTATGCACCAGTTTTGCAAAAAACAAAGTTACTTGCAGCCGTTTGCCTTTTACCCTTTAGTATAACCGTTTCAAACTATTTACATAGCAATCGGGTGTTCTGCATTAGATAAGATACCACACAGATTATTTGTTTGTTTTTATTTTTGGTCATAAGCAGAGTGCTTGCTGCGAAAAAACGCCGCGTATATCTTGTTAATCATGACTCTGGTTTTAAGTGGCCTATCAACACAATTTAAAAACTGGTATATGTCACCTTGTTGCTTCGTCATCTTGAAGTGGTCATGTGATTGTCTTACCACGACTACTTTATTCTTCCTCAGTCAAGCAGCAGCACTCGTGCGATTGTTTTGCCCCCTTATCTCCAGGTGTTGTGCCAAAACGTGATCGTTGGGCAGAAAGCTGTAGCGCCCAGATTACTTACAGCTACTTCCGTGCAACTGATATAAGATGCCGTAAGCTGAACACAGCTTCAACCGTCTGTTTGTTGCAAAATAGTAACGCGACCGCATTTTCTTGTTAGTAACGGTAACGGCCTTGTAAAGATAGGAATAGTAATTAGTGAGATTACTCGTTACTGAAAGAAGTAACGTGGTTAGTAACGCCTTTAGAAACGCCGGAGAAAGTGCTGCAGCCAGATCAAACCAAAATCAAGCTCTCTGGCATCAACTATAGAAGAGATTATATGATTATAAGACAAAGAAGAAGCATTGAGGGGCCATGTGCATGGGCGAGAACCTCCTTCCCTCAGCCAGAGGACTGAAGATGAGTCATGGATGGGTTTTCCATCATGACAATGGCCCAAAACATACGAGCACGGCAACAAAAGAGTTGTTAGGTAGCAGCCAATAAACACTACTGAGAGAGCTTCTGTAAAGAGGAGTGGGTCAAAATCCCTCCTGAGATGTTTGCAAACCTGGTGACCAACTACAAGAAACATCTTGCCGATGTCCTTTCCAATAAGGGTTTCTCCATCAAGCGCTAAGTCATGTTTTGCTTGGGGATGAAATACTTATTTCACTCACTAACATGTAAACCAGTTTATAACATTTATGGAATTTTTTTTCTTTCTTTTTGGTTGATTCTCTATCTCACTCCATTAAAACGAAACACCCATTAAAATGAAAAGATTGTAGTCGTGGTATTGATGGTGTTGATGATTTGGTGTAAAATTGATGTCATTTTTATTAGACCTTAAATAAATTTTTCAGCCCTGTAAATGTTCCTGCCACGAATCCACTGTGAGCCTGTAACTTGAAAAAATAAATAAATAAAACCAGCTGATTCTGGAATAATCAGTTGGGACGTATTCACTGTGTTTTCAAGGAATAACCGATGTTTAGTAAAACTTGAGCATGTCAGCCCAGACAGAAGTGAATCTGCTCCCTGCCGAGTTTCCTGATGAGCCTGAAGAAGTTTATTTTATTCGATCGATGTAAAACATATAAACGGCTTAAACTGCAGAAATTTCCCAACTTGAAATATTAAAGACAGCTTGGTTATAAAAGCTGATTAGATGTTAATCAGCTTTTATACATTTAAAAATCTTTGGACTTACTGTAGTTACTGTTATTATTGATTACCCAGCTGGTGTCATCATGGACAACTGCAGTGATAAAACCGAGAGGATTCGATATCAGCATTTAATAGACTTCAGGGTTGCAGTCAACATTTGTTCTGTGCTTTCACAAACACTATGAGCATCATCATCTTTTATATTTACCACATCAATGACACAACATATTCCATATTTTGATCATCTTTAATTACAAAAAAGGACAGGAAAACAATAAATAAATCTACTAGTAAAAAAAGTAAAAGCTTAAACTACAAATTATGAACAGGAAAAGGTTACATAGGAGAATATTAACTTACCGGTTGCACACCAGAAGTTTCCAACAGACTTAAAGCAACAATCTGACTTTTAACAGGAGTCTGACGACCACAGGTGTAGCTACGTTAGCTTTCATCGTTTAATGACATGGGCGTACTATTATGTAAAAAATTATTCACACAGCCCGGATTTGATCGAACAATTACATTTACCTATACAAAAGTAAAAACAAGCAAACAAACAGGTTAAAAACATACGGACAAAATATGAAAATGTCTGAGCTTACATTAAGACCGCACTAACCTCAGAGATTATGCATCGAGATATAACAGTGGGCCTGTTGTTGCTATACATAACTTATTGTACATAAGGTCAGTGCTATGTTTTCTCTACTAGCATGATCAAAAACAACAGACACACAGAGTCTCTGTCCAAGTGTCATTTGGCTCGAGTGACGTGAGGTTTTTAGACTGAATCTCATCTTTATACCAAACGCAACCGTGCGAGAAGTCTCACTTTTCACAGACATGAGAAAAATAAAACAGGGACGTGGTTGTTGGTGCCAACACAAACTGGCACCGTGCATATGTACAGTTCATATTAAATTCTTACAAAATGATAAAGGCTCATGCTGTTAACCATTAGAGCAAGCCCGCAACCTTCATAATCTTTGCAAAGTGATTCAATGAGAGAGAAAAATATACAAAACAGAAAATGTCTTTAATCTGAGAGGAATCTAAATCTCTGAGATTAATGTTCTTTATGTTATAGTTTAAGTCATGTTCCCTTAGTGCACAGTGGAAGACTACAGAAAAGTGATGGTGGAGGTGCTGCAGCTGGAGCCTGCAAGAAAAGATCGGTACAGGTAAGAGAACCAAAGAGAAACCGATTTTAAAAAAGTGAACGTTTCAGAGAAAAAATAAATCATGTGCTTATGTGATTACCTATTAAAGCGTTGTGTTGATAGCTGGAGTATATATGGTCTTGGAGACTGCGGTGCCACTGCTGCCCCCTGCTGTTAACACCTGGAGCTGCAGCTGGTAAACGCTGTCGGCCTGAAGACCATAGACAGTCACCGACCTCTGAGACTGCGGAGGAAGAAGAGAGTTCACAAAAAACTAAAGTAAAAGCATAAATAGGATTGAAAGTAAAA
>NW_005187451.1:1265000-1278358 GCF_000239375.1 Pundamilia nyererei
TATATATATATATAAAGGTTGGTATATAAATGTTGGTAAGTACTGTAGGTTTAAGCACAGGATATTTCAACAGAGGTAAATTAAACATTTGTTGGGGACTACTTTCAGGCATGTGTGTGATGTTCTAGCAGCACAACTAAAAAAATAGTAAACTACAATCAGCGGTGTGTGTCATTGATGGGTTTTTAATAGTAAGCTCTGAAGTCTGGTAATGTTTATTATATTTTTTATTGAGTGATAATTTTTTTGTTCATTTCATCTTTGATTCCCTGAAGGTTAATTCTTAAAAATGCTTAAAAGACAAAGGCAAAAAAGAAACAGGACGTGAAACTCCTTTTTGACTCACACAAACACACAAACACACCGTCTCTAGTCATTTTAGCTGTGACTATCTACGCTTTCGCTTTGTCTCACCGGTGCGATAGTCTGTGTCTGGGAGATGAGCGTGTCTTCCAGTCCATCGGCTTTCCCCGCAACCTCTGACTGAAGCATCCAGGTAAACTGGAAACCCTCGACAGCTGTAGGGTGAAGCGCGTGCTGGGACAACCTCCAACGAAAGGTGGCGAGCAGAGTACCGTTGACCTGTTGGAAGTCTGCGGTCAGTCGTTCTGGACGCAGTACTACCTTTCTGCCTGACAGGAGGCGCTCTGATGCAAAGGAAAGCCAAAACATTATCTGAATGATTTAAAACCAGGTTCAATTAAGGAGTTTGATTCAACTACTTAACTGCAAAAAAGGCTGTTTAGCAAAACTACTTGAATGTTGTGGTTTTTCAGTGCTTGTATTCAAACTGATCATCAAAAAGGTATTTAAAAAAAGGATTAGTGAACACCACGAATACATCTGTAAATAGTTACCCCTACTCTCAGTGTTGCACAGCAAACTTTTGCCTCCTCTGACCCTGACAGAGGAGCAAGTCGGGGTTGTAAGCCAGGCAACAGCCTCTGACCGTGGGTCAGCTTTCAGCGCCACAGCAACCCCGTACTTACAGGCAAACAGCAAACCTGTGATGGTGTGATGAGTGCCCTGGAGAGAGGAGAAATTAAGCCAAGTTAAGGATAAAAAAGGAAATGTTTATAGTTAAAGTTTAAACTGACACACATTTTAGCCCTATTCTTGTCTCCACACGTGTCTCATAAGCAGCTTGTAATATAAAAAGTGTATCGAGTATTTCTTAGAGACAGAAACTACACACACTGACTGAACTGTACTGCACCATAGAAATGTACTTATTTGTGTTATGGTGATGAAACGTGATGTCTAATCCGTGCACACACACATAGTTGCAGTTACAGAATAACAACACATCTTTACAGTGTTACAAACGCACAGATCAGCCCCCACCCCTGTGCGTATACCTGCACCGTAGTTGTTCTCTCCATGCTTGTCACATTAGTGCTGCAGGTATGCGGTCGCCACCTCAAAATGTACGGGCCAGCGTGTCTCTGTCTCACTGTTAGCGAAAAGACCAAAGAGATACGTTTACTTTTTGTGTAAAAATGAATGATATAGGAAAGTCAATGCTTCTTTTGTCAACTTTTTAAACTTGTTATCAGCTTGATTTGAATAACTAACTGCTGTTTCATCTGTGACTTCAACATTTCAGTGAGTGGAATCGAGTGCAAAACCAAAATCATGCATTTGAAATTGATTAAGCCTTAAAAGTCAGGGGCGGGAAGGCTCGGCTAACGCTAATTCGAGTTACTATAGTGGACCTGTGGGATTATCTATCACATAATAAAGCTTCGAGCCGACTGACTTATTCAAGTTGAATGTTTTTAATATTCTTACCAGGAGTTTGTTCAGTTGTTTAGTGTTTCTAGACCCACTCACCATGCTGAGGCCACTTCCAGAACACCTTCACCTGGAGCTGGTTGTTATGGTAATGAGGGGCGGCGACCTCCAGCCGCAGGTTTCCAAGGGCAACGGGGCTCAGAGGGGTTTCGGGGTGAGGGAGAGAGGAGGAAACCGGGAGGTCAGAGGAAGAAGGCGAGAAAGAAGAGATCGAAAGAGAAGAGGGAAGGGAGGATGAAGAGGAAGAGGAAGAAGAGGGGAGCTCATTGGAGAAATCGTCGCCTTTGGTCGAGTCTGGTTGAGAGGACGGAGAAAGAGACGGAGGAAAAGAACTCAGCGTAAAACTTTACTTTTGTGTGTCTCTGTGGATTACATATTGACCATGTGCACGTTTTGTGTATACAGACCTGTTACACAGCACATGGAACCTATACTGTGGCAGAAATATCATAAACTGGTAATGAGACTGCAGCTGGTAGCTAGCGGAAACACTCCTTGGCTTTATCTGGCCTAACTGACCCTCATTAGCGATGAGCAAACAGCTAATACGCAGAGACTATGTAAAAATATTAATACTCCCAAATTATGAATGGCAGCATGTTCCATATAAAGTTGTATGTGGTTTGGTAATAGAGCTGCAGCTGGCTATAATCCTCTGCTGAGCTGACCCGATAGGTCACCTATAAATACCTCTGTTGCCTGGAAGACCATTAACATCACCAACTTTCCACTGTACTCTGTGTTTCAACAGCGCAGCTGTATGTAGACAGAATATGTCGAGAGTCAGCAAACGAAGCAGCCCTGAACTTACAGGAAAATCATTAACTCAATAACGTATGGCTCTGCTAACAAACAGCTTCTGTAGACTGTGCTGCATAAGCAGTATTTGCTAATTTCATGACAAGCTAGCAATGACATATTCAAAATAAGTAACTAATAATTGCTGGCTTTCTTGCTGAATCGCAACAACACTAAAGTTTAAACTTGGCCAGGAAGGCTGCATTTATTTAGCACCTCTTATATTTGGAATGTTTATTTCCACATGACAAAAACTCTCCAAAATCCACTGAAGGCTCGATGGTAATCATCCAAACTGTTGATAGAGATGGCTTGGATTTATGGTAAACCATGTAATGCAAATGCACAAACATTTACACCTAGAAATAATTACTGAAAATGAACTACAGCTGTGAGAAGCAGTGGCGCTGCCATGCACTCTCACACACTCAAGTCCCACCACAAAAAAAGCACATTTATACTTGACTGAAATTCAATGAATGCTTCAGACGTTTTGGGAAATATGCTTTCTTGCTGACAGTTGGAGGCTCCAGGATGGCGCTTGCACATAACCCCACCCCGCTGTGCAATTTTACTCTTTTTGCATTGAAGAAATATACTTGGCATTTTAACTGTAAAGTCAAATCACCTGGCCCCCCAGGACAGCTGTTTGCTTTCATTACCTGCATGAGGGATGGTAGTGAAGACAAGCTGCGCTCTAGGACTCTTCAGTCTCTTCTGACCCCAGTAGGCCACCGTCTGGACAGAGAGCAAGTAGGAAGTCGCAGGCGGTAGACCGTGCAGCCACACTTCACACTGCGCCTAAAAGACAGGAATAGAAAGAATGATTATAGAGATGGAATTTGTCTTTTTTTGCACGTGTAGTCCAACACATTAGCAATTTATCAGTCTGTACTGATGCAGATTTACTAGCTAAATCTGGACAGGGATCACGTAAAGAGTGACAAAAACACTAATGATATGTCTGCTGCAGACGAGGTCCATGAAAACCTGCTAACTTTGATACGTCGTCAGCATCATCGCCATAGAAACCCCAGTTGTCTCCATCGTCCCTCCGCAGGACTGACAGTCCAGGTCTGTTCTGCATTAGCCTGCTGTTTGACTGACAGCTCGTTAACAGGCTCTCAGTCAATCAGGTCTGTTTGTCTGCGTGGACTGGTACTAGTCACAACAAAGAGATGATCGCATGATAAATCTGTGTGTGTGTGTGTGCTTCCTGCACACAAAGTGGGGTAAAAGGATTTCCATTACCTTCGAGATAGACAAAACATATGCCTTGTACAGCTGTGTGTGTGTGTGTGTGTCTACGTGTGTCGTTTGTGTAGCGGATAGAGCGAGAGACGTTTGGGATAATGTCAGTCGACATTACATGTAAGAAAGCAATGAACTATATATTTAAAAGCACTGATACAGCAGAGGTTTTTTTCACATTCGAGTGCTTCCTCTGAATTCCCCACTTTACCACGAGGCTTAAATGCTAGCTTTCTCCACTCCTGCAGAAATTCCTGATTGACAGGATATGTGTTTTATCCCAATCCTGGGAATACAACATATTGTGCTCGCAGACTGCTTTCTGTGATATGAAAAGTTTCACACAACATAGCTATGTTAGCTATGTTGTTCTGGGTATTACCTACCTGTTGTGATTCTGATTTGTGTGTATGTGTGTGTGTTTGTAGATGCAGCTGCAAGTAGGAAACACTAGTTAGGGGGGCTCATTTAAATTCCAGACCTCCCAGCCAAGCAGAACAGAGGACCAGACTACAGATAAATGGCTCCACCAGGATCAGTCTGGGATCGCCATCACTATTCAGCATAGCTACGTCCATATGAGTGTGCCGCACTTTGATGTTTATGCTTGAGCTTTTTGTCTGAAGTAAATGTTAACATCGTACTTCAAAAAGAGCATCTAAAGCTGAAGAGTCTCGTACAAGTACTTTGATTGTGTTTACCATTTGGAGGAAAAAATGTTCAGTCAGTGCACAGGCTACCATACCTGTTACGTCAAAGCTGTAATATCTGTGTTATTTACTGTGATTATGGGTATTTTGGTACTGCTGACTGGACTTAACTGCATCATAAGCGTATTTCATCATCATCATCATCATCATCATTCCTATAATCAGGATAAGAAAATCCTCCCCTTTAAGTATTACGGCTGCATTAAATATAATTTAAACAGTACATTTTAAAAAATCTTTCACAAGTTAGAAGTCACTGAATTAAGCAACAAAACAGCAATGTGTTACTTTGTAAACTGACTTCATATCCCATCATTCTTTGCATTTCATTCTTGCACCACATGAGTACAGATCATTTTTAGCATCTATAAATTGGAGCTTTATCAATTTTGGTGGAAACGTTTCACAAACATATTTAACAAAGATAAAGAAGAGCATGTTTTTTTTAATGGCTCATTATTTGAATCCACATCTTGAATTAAGATGCACATTGTGTCATTTTAAGGATGATTCAAAGTCCTGTTAATGTTTGTAACGCTACACCTCAGACATGCGGAGTACATCATACACGCTTAATGGGTTTTTATGAGTTGTCAAAGTTTGCTACTCCAGCACAGTAGCTGAATCAAATCCTGTTTAAGTTTAAGTGTTTAAGATTTTACTGCACAGGCCTGTAAAACCACCATAGCAATCACAACGAGGACCGTGTGTGTGTGTTTACGTGTTTACATATTATTGTGGGGACCAAATAAACAACGTTTACTACACTTGTGGGGACCAACAGTCCTTATGGGGACAAAATCCCGGTACCCACAAGTTTGAAGGCATTTTTAAGCTAAGATAAGACTTTACTGATCCCACGGCAGGGAAATTTGTGCATTACCTCACCTGAGGTAGAGACTCACAATGCGGTTTTAGTGAAAGGGTTACAATTAGGTTATGGATAGGTTTAGGGTAAGGGTTAGGGTTAGGAATTCACTTTTGGGTTGGACAAGGGGCTAGGCAAAGCATTATATCAATTAGATGTCCCCACAAATATATGAAAACCTGTGTGTGTGTGTGTGTGTGTGTGTGTAAGGTGCGTGTCTTTACAGGCATAATAAAACCTCTCGTGTGCAGCTACACTGCTTGTGTATTCAGGGTATGTGGTGTTATTGTGCGCTGTTATACTTCACAGGAAATATATAATATATGTCCTACATCTTATTCCTATTCAATTCAATTTTATTTATATAGCGCCAAATCACAACAACAGTTGCCTCAAGGCGCTTTATACTGTAAGGTAGATCCTACAATAATACATACAGAGAAAAACCCAGGAATCATATGACCCTCTATGAGCAGCACTTTGGCGACAGTGGGAAGGAAAAACTCCCTTTTAGCAGGAAGAAACCTCCGGCAGCACCAGGCTCAGGGAGGGGCGGGGCCATCTGCTGCCACTGGTTAATGACACTGTACTGAAAGGTGGTTGCTCACATGATACACAATAAATAGGAGTTAGAGGTAGTGAAAATAGAATATGGATCTTATTAACTGATTTTACAATTTTCTTACTTACAAAGCCAACTTTGCAGAAAAGAAAGTCCCATCCATCTGTTATTGCAGATGAATGAAATGCAGCCATTTGTTTATGCATAACTGTCTTAAGGTCCCGTCACAGAACTTCAATAAGGTCTAGACTTTGACTAAACCATTGCAACACTCCACTCTTTTTTTTTCAGCAAATCTATCGTGGCCAATATGGTGTCACTGTCTTGTTCCATGTACCACTTTAGGCCAAGTTTTAGCTGTCAGGCAAATGTGACTTGAGAATATTTTTGTGTGCAGAGGAGTTCATGGTCAACTTAATGACTGTGAGGGGCCCAAGTCCTGTGGCTGCACAACAAGCCTAAATCATCACCCCTCCACCAACCTGCTTGACAGTTGGTATGAGGCGTTTGTGCCCACATGCTGTGTTTGGTTTTTGCTAAAAATGGTGCAATGTATCGCAGACAAACTTTTCCATTTTTGTCTTGTCTGTCCAAACGGCATCGTTCCTGAAGTCTTGGGATTTGTTCAGATGCAATTTTGCAAACCTAAGCTTGCAGGCTTTTTCCTGATAGCGCTTCCAAACAAGCTACACATGTTCAGTCTTTTTCTAATTGCATTGCCATGAACTTTAACATTTAACATGTCAACTTAGACGTGTATAGTCTGACACGTAGGGTTTGTAGTTCCTGTGAAAAGGGAGTTTTTCCTTCCCACTGTTGCCAAAAATCTTGCTCACAGGGGTTTAAAATGGTAAATGGCCTGTATTTGTATAGTGCTTTACTTATTCCCTATGGACCCCAATGCACTTTACACTATATTCGGTCATCCACCCATTCACGCACACATCCACACACTGGTGATGGCAGCTACATTGTAGCCACAGCCACCCTGGGGCGCACTGACAGAGACGAGGCTGCCGGACACTGGCGCCACCGGGCCCTCTGACCGCCACCAGTAGGCAACGGGTGAAGTGTCTTGCCCAAGGACACAACAACCAAGACTGTCGAAGCCGGGGATCGAACCGGCAACCTTCTGATTACAAGATAAACTACCGACTCTTAAGCCAAGATCGCCACGATTTAATCTGATTGTTGGCGTTTTCTCTGTTTTCTTTGCATAACTGTAGGGTCTTTACCTTACATTAAAGACCCTACAGTTGTAATTTGCCAATGTATAAATAAAAATAAAACTGAGTTGAACTGAATTGAATAGCAGCACCTGAGTGCTCTCAGTTTCTGTTAAGACAGTAAGTACCTACATACTGCTGAGGTTGGATTTACCTTATTATGAAACGTGAAACGTTATATTTGAAAGAGTGCACTTTCTTTTCACCTTTTTCAGAGCCTTAAGAAAACAGATATATCTTGAAACATCATGAAAATTGAAACTGAAACGTCTCAACGTCCACTTACTATATGTTTATGTTCTTGAAATATTCTAAGCAAAGAAACAAGATAAATGACCACATTTTTTATTTGGTATAATTAAGCTTGTAGAAAGTTGACTTACCCCCTGAGTCACTCTGCTGTTGCTCTCCTTCCTACCCTGTGTTGGTGTGCGTGACTGTGCAGGTCGTGCGTGCGTGTTACTGGCTACTGTATGCGTGTGCGCTTGCAGCGTGTGTTTGTGTTTTTGTGCTGCGTGCGTATGGCGAGACATCCAGGTGATTCGGTAGTTGTGCACCGGGAGGTCTCCTTCCTTAGGGGGCTCCCAGCGTAATAAGACCGCCACTGTGACGCCACTCTCCATCGACCTTAGGAGGCAAAATTTATGCAACGTTACGGCGTAAGTGTAAACAGTCCCATTAAGGAAGAAGCAAAAAGTGCAGCGCTTCCCTAACAGTGAAAATGATTCTCTGCTTGTTTGTCAGCTGCTTTCAGCATCGGGTTTACAATCTCTATCTAATCTCTATTTACTCCCTGTATGTATAGACGAGGCTCAGACACTTTATATCATGCTGAACAGAAGCTACAATTTAAGTCATCACCTCTGTTATTAAATGTTATTGGAATATCGCTGTTGATCCAAGCCATGGTCTGAACTTTAAATGACCTTGTTTTGCAGAATGAAAAATAGAGAAGACACCGAAGGATGTAATTGAACAAGGGCAAACTGTAATTTCAGCTCATATACACAATCACACAACAGAAGACGCGTTTTATAGGGCTGACCACAGTTTATGACTGATTTCCCAGCTGCAGTGGTAAATAGATGTATTTTAAAGATTATATATAAAATGATGCATCTGATAATCCTTCACTGACATAGCTTTTTAGATACCTTTCTGTGAACTGGGACGCTGATTGTGTCCTATTCAGTGTCTGGTTGCTCACTCTGACATTCGTGGGTGGTTCTGGGGGCGAAGGGTCTGCATAGAGACACAGAAAGAAAAACATATAGTTAGGCAATGTTGCAGTTCTTTTTTCTTTCACTTCACTTGACCCCTGACCTCTGCTGAAGTCACTGGGGTCCCAGTGAAGACAAGGCCATCACCCTTCTCCAGTTCTCTCTGTCCTCCACAGCTCTCTGGGAATCTGCCTGTACACTCTTGGATGTTGTCCTCCCATCTCTTTCTCTGCCTACCTTGTCAGCTCTCTCCTGGTGTGTGTAAGAGAGGGTGGGTGAGAGCAGACAATCCAGGGGGAGTTCAGCTGTAGGACCAAACCAGCTGCCTGTGTTTCCATTCATGAGAACGGCGCCTGTGGGCTTGTCATCCAGTCGTTTGATGACTCAAACAATGTTAGTGGTCCCCCCAGCCAATCACAGCAGATGGCCCCGCCCCTCCCTGAGCCTGGTTCTGCCGGAGGTTTCTTCCTGTTAAAAGGGAGTTTTTCCTTCCCACTGTCGCCAAAGTGCTGCTCATAGGGTTTTTTTCTGTAGGGGTTTTGCTGAAGCCTGCCTGTTCTTCAGCAACAATAGACTGCTATGGACACAACACCTTGGTTAACACTGTCACTGACTTAACATGTTACTATTTAAGTAGAATTACATAAAATAATGTCAGATTACTCAAAGGACCTTTTTTTTCTTAACCAAAATCCTTTAGCTCACATTAAAAAGACATTAGTTTATTTAAAGATTCCCATAGGACACCTTAAAAAAAATTCTATATTTGTTCATGTATTTCTTTTTTACAACTATTAATTGTCTAAAAAAAAATCATAAAATTAAATTTTTTTTCTTCTGATTAAAACCCCAGAATCTATAAATTTGTTTTCATTTTTCTATATTAACTGTTAAAGTTTAACTACTGCACACAATTATCTCTTGCTTCGTTTCACTCACAGCCCTTGAAGTTTTATGTTTCCAGACATCAAATTTGGACAGTGGAACATCCAAAAAGACAAACTGTGATTTTTATTTAACACCAAATTAATGTTAAAAAAGGTAACATTGCACATTGTGTTTTCTCTTTGGCAAAAAAAGGAAAAATAGCACAGTACAAGCTAAAGGCTTAATTTTTGTTGCTGGGTGTTAAAACCTGTTAATTTGTTTGTGTAATTTGTGTCTAAAGTTGACACTTTTGCAATTTAAATTCTGCCAAACTTTTGATATCAACAAAAGGGAAGAGGAGAGGAGTGAGTCCTTTGCAACAAAGACCTTTTACCAGCTTGACTTTCTTTTTCTCGGGGCTAAAAGCGCATTTCCTCTTGGTTTGATTCAAGTCTACAGAGCCAATTAGATTTAAAGCATCAAAGGTGGGTGATACTGGAGAAACCTAACGTCCTTTTCAGTAGCTGCCACAACACAGACCAAAGGCCATCACTGCTGGTAACCGTATGAGTCTTTCAACAGTGACTCTGTATCTCATTAGAGCCCAAAATCCCTGATCCTGTATTTGATTAAAACTACAAAATGCATCTGATTAGAACTACATCCCCCATGGCAGGCCTCCCACAGCCCCAGGCTGTGCTTGGCTGACCTAAATGCAAAGATCAAAGTTGGGGCAAAACACTGGAAACTCCATGACCAGGACTGCTTGTGCGTATGCATACGTGGTGTTTTGTGTTACATCTCAGTGCCAGCAGTAATTGCCAGATGAGAATCAAAACATGTTCTTCTCTGAGGGCTTTTCCCGTCACTCTCAATGAACTAATGTTTTATGTCATAAAGTGAAGACATCAAGATTACTTTTCTGATCCAAATATCCCTTCGTGATTACTACTGGCAGGTCCCACGTAACACCAACATTTTAACAAGATGTAAAGCGGTTTCCAAGTTTCACTCTGGTTAGCGTCAGGTCACCGTGCAGAAAGCACAACCCTCTTAACATCTGCCAGCTTCCGGATTTGTGACCCCTGACCTCCAACCTCTGACTAATCAGACTAATGAGGTAGAAACAAGACTCTGGCTGCCATCTGATGGTATTTGAAATGTTCAAGTGTGGCTCTAACCTTTAACCCTGGTTCTCAAAATACACTCACAAACACACACCGTGTCACAGAAGAAGAACTCAACATTTCGACACTGAGCTATTGCCTCTTGCTTGCACAGATATGGATTTTGAAGACTGATCACCCTTATTTAATTACTTTTTCTATAGGAAACAGCCTGTTAGGTTTGCTTTGCATTAATACCATGTCTGTAAACTACACCATGTGATGGTGACTTAGAGGAGTAACTTCTTAAAGCCAGTTAACTTAGCAGAGCATAAATCTAGCTTGAAAAGCCAACCTGGTTCTGTCTGATTTACCAAAAAATAAAAACAATTAGCACCTCTGAAGGTCATTTCATACAAAAGTAAGCCATCTACAGAGAATTCAGGAAGCTACTCTTCCCAGCAAATAGTCCCAAATATAACGCCCTCATAAAACACTAAGCAGTACGCTAAGCCTGTTTAGCTGGCTGCCAGCAGCAGAGTTCAGCTGGTGTTAAGCTTCTGCAACACCTTTGCAAAGAGGGTATTCTGGGTCGTAGAGGGGCCGACCTCACAAATCTCAGCACCGCTCGATCCAATATCCTGTTGGAAAGTTTTCTCTCCTTTTCGGTTTCAGAGTGCGGACAATTTGAGCAGAGTGCAGGAAATAAAATCGTTTTTAATTTAACATTATTGGGCATCTTATTATCGACCCGTCCGCATTTGATGAAATCCACATTCTCTCGCATTTATTGCACACGCTCAGCGATTCGCTCGTCGTGTCCACAAAGCGATACGTGAACTTGCCTTTTATCACAGTTCTACCTGCAAATATCTTCTGTAAAGCCCAGCTACAACCCCGCTTACAAACCCTGCACTCTGCTTGCCACGGCACAGGTTGAAATGTTTATAAAAATTTCGTCGGAGAGGTGGAAAATGCTATCTCACACTGCTCTTCATAATCTCCCTTAAGTGTTCAACTGATAAAGAACCTTTTTCCACAGCTCCGTCCAACCTGAAGTCATTATTCACATTCAAACATGCTCTAGCCAATCCTGGCAGTGAATTCATATCACTAGCCAATCCTGGCAAAATACCAGTATGACCTAAGTCTGCTAAGCATTACAGCTAATACCTCCTACAGTGTGTGCGTTCGTGTGTGTGTGTGCGCTTGTCTTACTCTCACTTTCACCCAGTCTCTCAGACCTACATCAGGGACTTCACTCTGGCATCAAACCAACGGAGCGAGTCCTTACGCTTTGTGTAAATGCGTGCATGTGTGCACACTTGTGTACATTTCAGTTTCCTGCTTGTGTTTTATAGACTGCCTGACAGTTTTTTACCTTATCCATCAACTCTGCATGAACGACAGAAAGAGCACAGAAAGGGAGAGGAAGGGAAAACATCCTGACTTTCTGACTCCTCCTGCGGGATGTGTAATATCTCTCATAAAATGACAAAAAATGAGTGCAAGGATCTGTGTTTTGCTCAGTGTCTCATGACAGAATATCAAAATTCACCGCTAGCTTATGGCAACATGCAGAGGCATCATCACTCACTTTGAGACGCTCATAAAAAACGAAGTATGTGTGCTTACCTTTACTGGAGATGTAGTGTTTGCTGGGTGTGGTGAAACCTCTGCTGCCGTGGCTGTTGATGGCTGCCACTCTAAACTGGTACCAACGCTGAGGTCTCAGATCTGACAGAATCGCATCTTCAGAGAGTGTCTAAACACACAAACGCATGGCACAATACGCAGGCTAGGTTTTTATATTTTAAGACATACAGGGCAGTGCTTACACCTCACCAGGAAGATATCAGATTGGCTCCAAAATCATTCTGCAGCATAACAACAGACCAAGAAATACATCAAGAGGCATGAGGACTATATGAGTTCTGCAGGAGACGATACGATCCCCACAGAGCTCTGATCCCCAACATCATGGAGTCAGACAGGCAAATATACAGAGGGGATCATTTTCAGAGGAAAAACAGTCAAGGCTAATATTGATTGATCTTTTTCTTTACTCCTAGTGTCTGTGCGAGTTAAAGGAATCATTTAAAACTATTTTTTAAAACACTCACTATTACAGACCTTTAAATCTTGAAAAATAGGCTTTTGTTTAAAAAAGAGAATATTCACTGAACTAGTTTAACACTCATAAGTTTTAAAAAGAGTGGTGGGTCTCTTGCAACTGCATACATGGGCAGCTGGGCCCTGTAATATGAATTCAGCATACCCCGGGTATCCTCCTGTTATCTGGGTTCTCGCACTCTAACACTGGCGATCAGGATAATCAGCTGCTTTGTCTGCAGCTGTGTGAGGTATCTTTGACCCCAGCGATAACGCCGATGTTACCTGGATAAGATAAATTCCCGTGTTGGCCTTTGGTTAGCTTTGGTTAACCCCTGACAGACTGATGTTGTTCTTCTCATTTATATGAATTAAGGTGGGCTAATTAAATGACACGACACAAACTGCATCCTCCTAAACACCTCTCTAATACGATTCTAATCAAAAGCAGAAAATGACTTCTTTCAGGAAGGATTTTTGAGTGTTCAGCTGCAAAAACAAAGTTGTACATCCTGTCAGATGATGTCAGATAAACGCTGTCAGGCTGGAATTCCTCTGATAGTGTTGAAATGAAACGGTTTATCCAAACTATGGTTAAAATCTTTAAAGATTAATTTGTTTTGTCTCCTTGACAGTGCAAATGTGACTGCTGCGGCTCACATCTACTCATCCACAGTCGCACACACACACACAGACACACACGCGCGCACACACACACAAAGACACGAGCTGCCATCTATTTAAGTCCATAATGAGCATTCAGTCATTCAGAGTCAGCCGGTGGAATGACTGTGGCTGCCTGTGGTTCCTTTTTAAGCTCTGCTTATTTACCTAACCTCACACA
>NW_005187451.1:1278433-1302615 GCF_000239375.1 Pundamilia nyererei
CGTTTACCCTGGCAGAATGGGAGACTGACTGGGGTGGAGAGGTTTAGACAGCAAGGCAGCAGACTGATGAGGTGGAAACTAAGTCTAACATCCATCTCCATAGCTGAGAAGTTTCATCATCCAAGGCAAATTGAGAGTTATGAGGTAAAGATATGTTACAAACTTTGTGGGGCGGCTCCACTTTTAAAGGCACAGAGAGCCAGTTTCACAGCCGAATGACTCTACAACTGTCCCAAATAATCATCAATAATCATCACATCATGTAACAACCCCCAATAACAGACACAAACATTAGGACAAGTCCCCTCCTTAGTCTATGATAAGTTTACTTCTTAATTGTTATGTAAATATCAGTTTTCTCACTACTTAATTAGCACATGGAAAGTGACTATTAACCATTTACCATGGCTACAGTAGCCCATGGAGAGGCGTGGTCTTCACTGGGGTGAATGCCGATGTTCCAGCGGGACTGGAGTATGTAAACGACGGGCTCCACGCTGACATTGAACTTCGACACCCACATCACCTTCACACGACCCTCCGAGTCTTCCAAAAAGCTAATGTCTCTTCGAGGCTTCAGAGGGACACCTGCGAGGACAGACCAGGTTACAAGCTTGTTGTTACACATCAGTATAACTCACTTGACTAGTAACATACTGACATTACAATTAGATGACACAGAAACATTTGGACAGTTATGGGAGTTCCCAGGACGACTTAGACACACACTGTGATGCATTTTGCCTTATTAAGTCTAATAACTGGGGTCTAATTACTCATTTACAGTCTATCTATCAAAACCACTTGATAGGACGATCAGTAACAGCTACCACATTATGCTTCACACAAACTCCAAAAGTTGCCTTTACCTTTGTACAGATTGGCTGGGGCTTGGCAAGTATGTCCACAGCTATTGGAGCAGCACTTCCTGGGGGAGGGGCAGTGCTGGTCTGACGAGCAGCTCTCCACGCAGGCCGCGGCAAATCCTGTGGCTCGCTGAGGCGGAGGGCAGTCTCCCTGACGAGACGACCTTAACGAGGCCAGAAACTCCCTGCTTGTCACACACTCTGTCTGCTTCTGAGAGTAAAGCACGGTGGGTGTAATTATTATTACAGTTGACACATCACAGAAATAACACACAGTGTATAGGAACACACACGAGGCCACAAAAACACACAGTAAAGGTGAAAGCGCTTCCTGTGGTATACTCCTACTGTCTGTTTAAAGGCTGGTCCAAAAAGCTACGTGTGTGTGCGTGTGCGTGCGTGTGCGTGCATGTGCGCATTTCTCTGTTTGTGCAGACAGCTGTAGATCAGGAAAATGTAAACACAAGCTTTCACTAATAGCTCTGAATTACCCTGTGTTCATAACCAGCGAGCCAATCAGCCATCCCGCGAGTAACACGCTTCAGCTATTGTGATGAAAAACTAATCTCTCAGAAAGCCACAGAAACCGGCTTTACAAATAAACAGGCCACACACACTCACACAAAATGCACATAAAACTGTTGCACAGTGTCCCATGTATACTAGAAGTGCACAAAGCTTTATAAAAACACACACAAACGCTCATTTATTGCACAAGGTCAAAACAGCTTTGTGGTGCCAACAAAAGCGTGCGTCTGCAAAGAACGACAATGCCACCGAGGCTGCCGAGACTTGCACAAGAGCACAAAAACGCCACGCACTGTTTCCGTCTTACCTCGCAAGACTTTGGAGATGCCACCTTCCTGGTTTCCCACAGTTCTTTGCATGGCTGAAGGCACTACACATAACCCAACACAATGGAAGAAAACAGAAAAAAACAAAAAATTAATAAAATAAGAAAATATGCACGAGGCACATTTCAGCATTTTAGCACATTCATGTAGATTCCTGCTCAGCACAAAAGCTGGAGGCTCCATCCAAATCTAACCTGCTAACACCTGTAAAGATTCAAATTAAACATCTGTAATGTTTCCGTGATGCAGGGTTTATGTATTTGGACCATTTGATTCTGGTTTATTTAATATCCTAAAATTCAGCTGACGTTCCTGGTTTTGGTTCTTATTGTTGCATCTCTGATCTTGGTTTTGTCATCTAGCCTTTATGGTTCTTTTTCCGCCTCCCCCGTGTTCCACGTTTCATGTTTAGTCACTCTTGTCTTCGTATCTGTTTATCTCTTATCCCCTCGTGTTTTGTGTCCCCTTGTCGGGTTACTCCCAGTCCTCGTGTCAAGTTTGCATGTCTCCATCTTGTTGTTAGTTTCAAAGTCTCTGTCTCGTGTGTCAATCTGATTAGTGTCAGCTGTGTTCCCACCTGTGACCCGTTCCCGTTCGTTATCCTTTGTGTGTATATGTAGTCTCAACCAAAAGTTTAAAATGGCAAAAAATGCATCGTTTTGCATGGTTGGATCTTAACAAGGTTCCAAGTAGAGCTTCAATATGCAACAAGGAGAAAGGGGAAGGGCGTCTACTGTCTGGAACTGTTGTCCATTTCTGTAAACTTCCCTTGCCATCCATCCCCAAAGGTTCTCAATTGGATTTATATCAGGGGAACATGCAGGATGGTCCAAAAGAGTGATGTTACTCTCCTGGAAGAAGTGCCTTGTCCTTTATGGCGATATTTACTGTAGTGTTGTCCTGTTGAATAACCCAGTCGTTACCACAAAGATGAGGGCCCTCAGTCATGAGGGATGCTCTTTGCAACATCTGGACACAGCCAGCTGCCGTTTGAAGCCCCTGCACCTCCTGAAGCTCCGTTGTTCCACTGAAGGAAAAAGCACCCCAGATCATTATGGCGCCCCCTCCACTGTGGAGCGTAGAAAACATCTCAGGTGGGATCTGCTTGTCATGCTGGTAACGTTGGAAACCATCAGGACCATCAAGGTTACATTTGTTCTCGTTAGACACCTTTCAGTGTCCCATGCTTGGTGCTCGCTTGCAAAGTCGAAATGGTCAGTTCTGTGGCGTTCAAGGAGACGAGGCCTTTGAAGAAATTTTTTTGTTTTTGAAGCCCTTCCGTCTCAGATGCGTCTGATGGTTACGGGGTTGCAGTCGGCACCAGAAACGGCCTTAATGTGGGTCGAGGATCGTCCAGTGTCTTGACGGACAGCCGATTGGATGCTTCGGCTCAGTGTTGGTGACATTTTTTGCATCTTCCACTTGAGTTTTTGTTCCATAACCCTCAGGATCATTTAAGAAATTCCAAATGACCGTCTTACGGCGTCCCACCTCAGCAGCAATGGCGTGCTGTGAGAGATCCTGCTCATGCAGTTCAACAACCCGATCACGTTTAAAAAAGGGAAAGTTTTTGCCTTTGCCATCATTAAAGTGTGACTACTTGACAGAAAAGGACAATGAATCCACAGATTCACCTTTTAAAGGTCAACTGGTCCTAAACTGTTGATCAGCCTTAGATCAGCCTGTTTCAGTTTAACAGTTGTTTTTAATAAATTGCTCAAAAACATGTTTTGTCTCACTCCCATTTCTTCTTGCTGCATGTTGAAGCTCGACTTGGAACCCTGTTAAGATCCAACCATGCAAAATAGGATTTTCTGACATTTTTCAATTGTTCTTAAACATCAGATCGGGACTGTATTGTCACTCCCTTATTGTAAGTAGTGGTTCCGACTGTTTGGTTTCCCTCTCTGTCAGTGAGTCAGTTTATTTTGTTTTGTGACGTTATGTTGTTGTTTTTGTTGCCTGTTTTTTCAGCATTGACGCTGTGATTTTTAGTTCAGTTCTGCGTTGCTGAGTCCTGCGTTTTGGGTCCATAACACTGCCTGCCACACACCTACACCTGCAGATATGACAACATCTGCTGTAATTCATGCACAATCCATTACCGACTCTTTCTGGCACAGAGGAGTGTCTTTTTCGTTCCTGAGCTCCAGAACGACTCACAGAGCAGCAAATTGTTGCTCAAACTCACTGAGAGATGGTTAATGAGCATTAGACGTGTTGGCAATCTCACTTCATTACCTACACCATGCTAGCTGTTTCCAGCCTCCCTGCACATCCAGCCTGACCTGCTAAAGTGTAACCTCTCCTCTACGCCAGAGGAGAATGAGCACATTTCCCAAGCTATTCCTTGAAAATGGCTGAGGACTAAAGAAATATTAGCAAGACAAATAATAAATAACAAAGTGTCAGATGGTTTTAAGATTTGTAGAAGCAGATCTCAGTGTCCATGACTGTAAAGAAACACACGCTCCAGAAGCACGCACTCATCTGGTTTGCCACCTCAGTGAACTGGTGAATGATGGCTCTTACCAAATTAAAACCAGACAACGTATAAAAACTGCGGTTTCACCCTCACCCCCCCTCAGTCTCTCTTTTCTCTCTGTCTGTCTGTCTCCTTCAACTCCCCGGCGTGCCTGGCTTCAATCACTCCTCCGGTTTATTCCAACTCACTGATTCCAGAAGGAGAAACAGAATTAATGAAATGGCATCAGAAGTTTATCTTTGCACAAATTAATGGCTACCCCTGGATGAAAATGTCTTCTGTACAAAACTCGTCTAGACTGGGTTTATTTTTAACTTGACTCATCTGTCGAGTGATGCTCGTGGATGTGAAAAAAAGACGAAAGTGTCAATTTAACAAAGGACAAATTCGAAGCTTCGACTTGCTGGTTGGATCTTCAAAATCTCCTTTTATTAATCATATCTGCAGCGTTACAAAACCTGGAGCTCAAATGCTTCATATGAGTCAGTGAGCACATGTGTGCATTGGTTTCCTGTCTTTAAGTCATTAACCTCTTCTTGCTAATGTCACATATCACAGAAGAATACTGATCAGGGATGCAACGACAATTAGTCAACAATTGGAGTTTTCATTAACTGGCTAATAATCAGGTAAAGTGACTAATTAAAAAAGATAACCGCCAGTTTCAGCCTTCAGCTAAGTTATGTTAATGTTTTCATTTTTGTAAATTATTGTAATTATTATAAAATTTGTAACCCTGCAACATTCGGCCTTTTTTTTTCTTTCGCTGAAATATTGGATTTTCTTCACTCGACTAACACGAGTAAATGTAAATGGCTGACGGCTTCGCGCAGGCAGAGGGAGTCTGTGTACGGAAGCTGCGACGTGCTTTTATGGGGAGCGAATAAATGTGATAAATTGCTCTTTTAAGAGAGTTGGTTGTGAGTTGATGCACACAATTTGTCTATCTGTCACCTCTGTGTGGTTTTACATGGGGAATCAAGAGATGCAGTTGTTTTGACCTGAGATCTTGGAATGGGAGGAAACATGTTACACAGACTGACCTCTCAATTTATCAACACTGTGGCAAAAATCTCATTTTTTCTACTTGTTCTGTTTGGGTTTGCATTCAGAGCAGCTCACTGAATTGTGATGTGATGGTCGGTTCTCTTTACACTAAAACGTGTTCGAAGACATTGAAAACACAATGAACCAAATGCAAACACTTCAGTCATTATTCGAAGAAGCAAACCTCAAACCTCAGCAGCCACCTCGAAGTTTTTGTCTGCAAAGAAAATCTAAGGCAAGAAGAATTACTCATTAGTTATTTCATCGGTGATTTTTCTCCTTTGCTAGTTAATGATGTACTCCAGAAAGGGTGACGAGACACTAAAATAACACACACACACACACACACACACACACACACACACACACACACACACAAATGTAACTAGATCCTTAAGTTTGATGTGTTTCTTCACAGAGCTCCCAGGGGTCTCTTCACTCAACCACGTGCTGCTCTGAGCTTATGGTTGTCAAAATCTCCCCAAACACACACACACACACACACACACACACACACACACACACACACACACACACACACACACACACACTCCAGCACCACTTCCAAACCCAGCCCACCCCCTCCTTGCTGCCGCTGATCAGTAACAGAAATATCAAATTTTTCATTCCCCTTCTCCCATTTATTACTCGCTCCTGTTTTTCTCTCCCTTTCTAAGCCACTTATTTTATAATCCTTTCTGTTCTTTTGTTCTTTCCATCCATTGTCTTCATATTATCGCTCTTTTTTTCTCCCACATGACCTCTGCTCCAATCTCTGTGCCATTATTCCTCTCTCCTCTCTCCTCTCATTCACCAACTTATCCTCTTCTCCTGCAATAAAAATCACTGTAGTCGAGTGTAGAAGGTTGATTCGGTCTGGAGCACAGCGGCTCTATACTGTAGTGGTTTACACATTCACTTTACCAGCAAGACCTTCCAGTTTGGTCCCAGGAGAAGAAATCAATTTGGGGTTGCATCAGGAAGGCGTCTGCCAAATCAAACACGCAGAGCTACCTGCTGTCGTGACCGTTCGTGAATAAATACACAGTTAAATCCTACATGTAATGTTGTGCCATGCACATCTGCCACAAAACTGAGAACACAAATGTAGCAAGAGTGCAGCCAGTAAAATAATCATAGCAGGATAACTTGCTACTCCAGTAGAGCTATATATCATTTGAAAGCATGTTGGGCATGCCTGCAAAACAGAGTTTGGGATGTTAACCGCAGTTGTTGTTCACTAGTCAAAAAGGCAATAAGAACTCGGGCTTAGGAACCGAAAACCATGGAGCTAAGCACACGTCCATGACACTCACACTGGGCTCCATGTTATCCACCATGATGGCAGATGTTGCTGGCAAAGATGCTGCTGATGTGGATCTGCAGTGGTGAAAGTGCAGAGCTCAACAGATGGTTTTTAGGGCCGTCTTAAATACTCCAACCCATGCCTTTTATCATATTCTAACATTTTTTTCCAGTGTTATAGATAACAGCACGGTGGCACAACGTTAGCACAAGAAAGTTCCAGGTTTGAGTCCACCAGCTGGCTGTGGCCTTTCTCTGTGGAGTTATACTCTCTCTGGGTACTCCAGTTTACACCCACGGCCCAGAGACATGTGGTTAATGGGTTCAGGTTAATTGGTGATTTTAAACTGGCTGTTATTGATATTGTTCTGTACTATTAAACAGTCTCTTCCACTTGTTGAATTCCGATGTTTTCAGTCACACAGGTGTGTAAAATCAACTAGTTACCCAGGCACGCTGCCTAACATTTGTGAAGGAATGGGTCACTTTAAAAAGATCCCCAAATAATAAGATGCATGAAATTTCTTCCCTCCTAGATATTTAATGTTTAGTTTAAGTGCTTTTATGGCGAGCGTTTAGGAAGCACAATCACACAGCTGGTAGCTCTGCGTGTTTGATTTGGCAGATGTTTACTGATGAAACCCAAACTGTGTCTCCTCTCAGGACTGAACCGGTAGTCTGCTGCTTGTGAGATGGATGTATAAACCGGGAGGTACACGGTGCATAAAAGCAGCAAACCCATTGCATACTCAGTGACTGCACTGATCAAATGTCCTGTGGGATTAAAGCCAACACAAAAAGTGTGCCTCTGGAGTTTAATGGATGACCAGCTTCTGTAAGTGTAATGTGCAGGTGGCCCAGTGCTTTTGTCCATATAGTGTAGCTTAGATACACACAGACTGCCACACTGTGTGGAGGGATTAGGGCTCAAATGCAGGGCGCAGGAAGAAGACTTACTTAAGCGAGCCAATCTATTGAGGCTAACGCAGGAGTTAAAAGGTTAACTAAGTCCAAGAGACAGACACACAAGCCAGGACCAACTATCTGTCTACCTATCCATCTAAATACACACACACAAATACACAGGGGGCTGATGGGAGGATGACGCATAGAATGCAGGTGAAAGTGATTAACACAGGTGTATGGAAGCTCGTTTCCATCACAAAAAAAGTATCCATAACTCGAAGTTTTGAGAAAAGTAACTCAAAGTTTCAAGTTAGCGCTACCAATCAGTGATCTACATGAATGACGTCATTTCCTTGTTACCCGGAAGCTGAAGCCATCAGCTACAAATGCTACAGCTAAGCTACCAGTTTTACAGCCAGTCATGGATGTACAAATTGTATTTTCAGTATTTTCAGTGTGGCTTCACAAATGATGAAATCCTTGTGTTATTAGCTGAATCACAGCAAACGTACTCTCAAAAGCGCCAATTTGTTGCGATCCGGTTTTGAGTGCTCGTTCCTCTCCACCATATCCTTCCAGGTAACAAGACAATGACCTCATTCACGTAGATTACTGATTGGCAGAGCTAACTCGAAATTTCGAGTTACTTTTCTCAAAATTTCGAGCTAACAAGTTGAAATTTCAAGAAAATAACTCAAAATGTCGAGTTAAGGATACTTTTTTTGTTTTTTGTGGCAGAAACGGGCTTCCATACAGGTGAGACCAACCAGGGAGACAGGAAGTAAAATTGACACAGGATATGAAATGAACATGTAACACAGAGATAAGAAGCATCACATCAGACATGACAACAGGGACAATAAAATCGGTACTAACAGAAAAACAAGAGGAAGCTAAAAGTGCAAAGAAGGAGCGAAAAGTAAAAAAAGACTTGAACCAAAACACATTACTAGAAGATCTGCAACACGAAAGATAAATCAAGACTCAAATCCATGACATAAGATCCACAACGAAGATCCGAAGCTAAAAAATCCCACAATTAAATCCATGTATGAAAACCAGGCACAGGACTCAGAGACTAATGGACCGAAGCTGGAAACGTGTGGCATGAAGGAGCTACACACCTTACACACTCAAATATTCCTTAAATGTAATAAATCACTGAAACATGCATCCACTGTATTTGTATAAGAGGAGCTGGAAGGCAAAGGGACACTGTAGGACTTGAAGGCCACATGATGAGTTACGTGTGAGAGAGAGAACGCAGCAGACGCAGCTCAGGTCAGAGGTCAGCGATGTTACTGTTTAACACAGCAACACGCTGTAACAAAGCCAAGATTAATGACTGTCTAGGTGTCCATGTGTGCGCATAGTTTGCAGAGGAGCTCTTCACATATCTCTGTAATAATTAATCACACACGCATACACCTCCTCCGGTCTCGCCCGCTGTTTTACGGCCTCACCTGCCACAATAGAGGGATGACAGCCGCACTCGGCAAGAGGGTGGAGAGGAAATGGGAGAGATGTGGTTTCGGAGGAGGGGGAGAAGTGAGTGTCAGTTGAAAAGGAGAGTGGAGATGAAAGACAAACAGTGAAGCAGGTCCAGAAAAAAAAGGAGGGCGAGAGTGACAGAGAAAAGAAAGACAGCCACCAGATGTGCTCACTCTGCACACAGGCACTAGTGCAGGGGAGGCAACGTGGAAAACTGCTGCTGCTTATTTATGTGCTCATCCTGTCATCGGCTCTTCAGAGTTTACTTAGCTCGCTGTAACCTGTGGTACAAAGACACAGGTGACTAACTCAAGGAAAAAACAACACAAAGTGATTCAGTGCAACCTGGCATTGACTCTCCTTCTGCACCGTTCTCCCCAAATATTTCCTTCATTTGCTTTTCAGTTGATGGAGGTGGAGAGCACCATCTTAAATCTTCCACAGCTTCTCATAGGCTTTCAGCTGGGTTCAGAGTCCACAGCGTATGAGTCACAGCATATTCATATTCACCAAACCACTCGGTGAGTCTTCGCGTCCTGTGGATGGGGGAACTGTTATCCTGGAGGACGCCGCATCCATCATTAGAAATGTTTTATCACTCTAGACTTCTAAGGGGACACGTGGACCCGAAACCACAGCAGCAAGACTCATCCCAACGCAAAACTGGATGCCCTCATTTGATTGTTCATATTGCTTTACAGTGTGAATAGAATTTGGGTGATTTAGTTGACCGTTTACACAGTTTTAAATTAAAGAACTCTATAATTTATAAATAAATATGTAAATGTGTTTAACGGAGCTATACTGAATCCCCAGTGCAAGAGAGAGAGAGAGTGCTTTGTATCTTTATCCTGTTAAAGACATTAAAGCGCCATCAGTTTGCATCACCTTCAATCATCAGCTATTTCAGGAACTTGAAGGCTTTTTTCCAGGTAAAAAATAGCACCCTCTTGAAGTTTTCACCTGAAAGTAACCAAGCTGATTTCCAGCAAAGCTTACCTGTGCTAGACTCGGCCCTCTTAATGACAAACCTTGCTAAGACACATAATAACTTGTCTGTCATCAGGTTAAAGGTGTATTGTCAAATGAAAGTCTGCAAATCACTTCAGAAGACAGGAGGATTCTTTCTTTATTATCTAAATACTGACACGTGCATGCACACATGTGCACGCACACTACGGGCTTTGTGGCATTTGAGTGAAAAGCAGTGGAACAAATTCCAAAAATCCCATTGAAAAGCATGTTAGACTTTTTCCAGACTTTTGGAAAAACATGCAAAACAATGAGAGCTAACTTAAGACGGCAGCTTGTGGGAGGAGGGAAAGGGCTGCAAGAAAGATGATAGAGAAACGGGAAGAGACTGGTATGAAGCATAGGAGCGAAAAAAGACGAATGCTTGTAGTTAGTTTAGTGTTTAACTTCTTCACCTCTCGAAGCACATGTGCCCACAAAGGACCTCTGACTGAATACTACCAGAACTTCCTCCCTTTTCCCATTCCCTAACCCTCTCTTTGCTTTTTCCCAATGAACAGATGCTGGACTAACAAATAAAGTATGGACAATAACACTCACGTGTTTGGTGCCTGGTGGTGGTTAAACTATTTAATTTGACAGCTTGATAGAGTTAACTCTTTTAGCCAAGTACATGTTATATATGTACCAACCAGCAACTCTCGACTTGACAGCTATTTGACGTGTTGGCACAGCCAGGAAATGACTGTGGGAAAAGTGGAAAAGAGCTGAATATCAAAATGTTGCCAGGAAAGGACATGGAGGCTTATATAAGCTGTTGTTTGCAGCTGTTGCACTTCCAAATTAAGCAAGACAGAAGGATCTCCTCTAAACTCTAAGGAGGAGAAAGGAAGAGTGCTGCAGACTGGACCGTGGAGTCAACTATTTGATAAGTGAACCCTTTACCATAGTCCTCAGACAGGTAGAGCTAACACAGAGAGGACGACCGTTTATGTTCGCACACAGCCCGTTTGGATTTGCCAGTCAATCTAACATGCATGCATTAACTTGTGTCTTTGGACATGGAGAAGGTGCAAACTTCACACAGAAAGGCTCCAGATATGATGCCAGCTAGCAATTCGGTGGCATGATTCCCATGACATGTATAACCCATCCTGCAGTGTTCTCCGGAAGTCTCCGGGTTGCAGGGGGGAGAATATGAAACTTAAAGGACGTGATGGAAGGGAAGGGCACCTCATCTGGTCCGGACAGCGACAGACTGATAGCTCTTACTCAAACCTGTGGGTACATGGCAGTTAATGGAGCGAATGTGAATTCTGCAATGTGTCTACAATTTTTCACGAATGCTCTGCAATGTACTGGAGTCTCTACAAATCCCACCTGACCTGGAGAATTGCTTTAGGAAACACCAGGAGATGCTGGAGTACGGAACAAGTACAAAAATGTAAATCTGCCACAGCTCTTATAATTTAAGATAGGTAGGTAGGTAGGTAGGTAGGTAGGTAGATAGGTAGATAGGTAGATAGGTAGATAGGTAGATAGGTAGATAGGTAGATAGATAGATAGATAGATAGATAGATAGATAGATAGATCGATCTACTGCAGTAAAGTCATGTAAATTCAGAGCAATAAATTAGATGGGAAGAATGATGGGATGATCACAATATAAATGAGCTCCTTTGTTCCTCACCAGATCTGTTTATTGTTAGACATCCTACTGTCTTAAACACCTGGTACACATTACTACATCTGCAATATGTATGTGTGTGAGTGTGAGTGTGTACTCATATCTTTGTGGGGCCCAAAAATTGGAAGCTTACTATACTTATGGGGACCAAAATCCTGGTCCCAACGAGTTTGAAGGCATTTTTGAGACTCAAAATGTGGTTTTAGTGACAGGGTTTCATTTGGGGGTAAGGGGCTAGACAAGATATGAATACCCAACATTTTTGTGTGTGTGTGTGTGTGTGTGTGTGTGTGTGTGTGTGTGTGTGTGTGTGTGTGTGTGTGTGTGTGTGCGTGTGAGAAGTGAGAGATAAAAGCAGGAAATAGAAAGATAGAGGAATTGAGTGAGGGCTGTAGTTTAGTTTTTGTGAGCTCCCATGAAAGAGAGCGCACTGACGGTGTGACACAAACCATGTGTGTTATGGCAGCATCCGCCTGGTTGGTGTTTGTCTCCGACAGAGAGACGTATGCAACACACAGATATATATGAAGCTCTACTGAGGTGCATTCCTTTACCTGTGATCTTGTTTCATCACATTTTTTTATTCCTTTGTGTTTGTTGTGTAAAAAGGCCTCAGCTCACCAGAGCTACAACTTCTGAGAAATATAGAGTACTGTGAAAAAAACAAGCACCCACTCCTATGGATGGGAGTATGCTGCGTGAGCAGATAGACTGTGTTACATATGCTGAATGTCAGTAAGTCCATCTTTGCTCAGCTTTGCATTAGGGAGTGAAAAAGCAGCTGAAGGGAGACAAATTGTTCCATAAAAGTCTCCATCAAAAGTTACTGAGCATGCTACACTGCCAAAAGGCTTTATGAGATCCTCCGGTCGAACGTCGAAGGTTAAGACTGAGTCATTGTTGTTAGATTTGCCTACCTAATAACCCTAAAATTGGGTTTATAAGCACAAGAAAATGTAGTTCCCGAGAGAAAGCGCCTGAAATCAGACATTCAGAGGCATGTTTTTCCTTCAACAGATCAACGGCTAACGACCAGTAGACTCCCTGCTACTTCCTCCCTTCTGAGTTTCTCATTCTTTTTTCTCTCAGAGTGAAATGATCAAGACTGCAGCTGAATATAGAAACGTGACCGATTCGGTTTTACAATATCAGCTAATGTCAGCTTATATTTTGGCTATAACTGCTTTTGGTTAATAAGGACATTTCAGATCAGTGTAACATCACATAGTTTATCCAGCGCAGAGTACAAATCCTAACAGTGTCCATCTGTCTGTTTTCTTCACTACTTATCCAATTTAGGGTCGTGGGGGAGCCGCGCTCCATCCCA
Organism: Pundamilia nyererei; assembly: GCF_000239375.1. Taxonomy (NCBI): domain Eukaryota; kingdom Metazoa; phylum Chordata; class Actinopteri; order Cichliformes; family Cichlidae; genus Pundamilia; species Pundamilia nyererei. The sequence continues at coordinate 1,291,374 of NW_005187451.1, forward strand.
GGGGGCAGGGTGCACTGTGAACAGGTCACCAGCCTATCCCAGGGACATCACAGAGACACAGACGATCGTTCGCTCCCACACTAAGACCTACAGCCAATTTGGGATCATCAATTTATGTGTGTCTTTGGACAAAAAGCAGTTTCTGAAGGCACACATGATCAGGTTTCATTTAACTGCAGCTTTCAATCAAGAAGGTTGTGTCTGTGTGGATGCATTGAGAATTTACTTCTGCCCACAAAAGCTAACTGTACGAGCAGTAACTGCAGCACTCAACCAAGACAAAACCTCACATGTGTGGTAGCTGCTTACTTCTACAAGAGCAGCTATTGAAGCAACACCGGAGAATCAACGTTTTGGGATTTACTTACCTGGATGACTGAGCATGCATCAAGACACATACTGCACGTGCTCATGAGTATGTTTTATCGCCTTCGTGATGTGTCATAAACGCCACAGTCAAGTTGACAGCAAATACCTGCTGAGATTTTGAAACCTACATACTTGTAAAGTGAAAGAAACCATTTTTATATGTTTCTGCTCTTTTTTAGAGGAAAGGACTTTGTCGGGCTCACTGTGATTTTTCAGTATGTGTGTAGATATAGATATATATATGTATCCTGAACGTACATTATTAAAAATAAACAGTACTGCATTGTTGCAACCTTTTCTGAGGAGAAGTCAGATTATCCCCAGAGTCATGTGGATATATTGAATGTTGCTGAGACGTTTCAGCGAGAACAATAATAGAGACCGTCTCACATTACAGCGACTGGAGTCTCTGGTGTGACCAAATCACTCTCAGCGATCCTTATCTGTCTTTCTGTATCTCACAGTAACCCGTTATCATGATCAGGGGTTAAACATCAAACCAGAATAGAGCAGACTAGAGTTCTCTTCATTTTTAGCAAAAACCTGTGAAGCAACAAGACGTAAACTGTGCAGCGTGCAACGCTCCCCGGGTGCATAATCAATAAAAAGCAGCAAAGTCTGAACATCTCTCAAACATCCAGTTAGCAAATACGCACACCTTGAGTGCATTAAACACTGCTGGACTTCTTTCGCTATGCAATTCGTTATTTTGATTAATCTTGGCAATTACGGCAGAGGACTAGGATATGTGCTTTTCTGCTCTAATTTATTTTGCTTGGCCTACTGCGGTGACTTTTACAAATTGGGCTGTATCCACTTTCAACAGGCTGTAAAACAGTAAGAATTAATAACTTTGCAATTCAAACAAGCAAGAAGAGACACGGTGCACGTCTGTGCAGTATCACGCTGTCTGAGAGGAAAACTGCGTCGACCTCCGCCGGCCAGTTTGAGAGACTGCCGCCGGACCTCGATTACAGCGCAATGCCGTGCCGGTATTCACACGTGTACAACAGCAAAACACAAAGACGTGGCTTTAAACTTCTGTTTCATATTTTCTGAAACGATAGGATGTTTCTTTGTAGAAGCAGCAAACTGGGAAGAACTGGAGAAGTCGAGACAAAGGAAGGGATTAGTGTGGGCAGGTCAAAGGAACAATATCTGTTTGTGTTTTTTTGTTTGAGGTGACGGCGGGGGTAAGTGTAGTTGAAAGTTGATGTTTCGCTCAGCGTGGTATCCCCTGCAACGGTCTGGTGGTTGAGCTTTCAGTGGGGGCTCTTGGCTGCTGTTGACACTAACCCCCACTGACCCCATTACAAACGCATACACACTCGACTGAAATACACGCTATACAGAAAAGGCCTCTCGCTGTGCCTGTTTGTACCTTTTCCATTATCCAACTGTCTTGTGAATTTGTAGCAAAGCTTGGAAATGTCGTAAGAAGTGAAATACTGCTCAGGTGTGCTTCCAGCTGGGTTGAGGCTTTTCGATTTGTCTGAACTCGAACGAGGAGTTCAGAAAACACATCAATAAAAAGTTAGAGTCTTTCGAGAAGTCGAGAGTGAGTTACGGTCAGTGAGTAAAAGGTCGTGATGGAAGGTTATTTGAAGGACATTTTTCATGTTTTGTTACTTATAGCAAAGAATCATTATCTTTGTACCGTCCTTATAGTACACTTTTCTAAGAGAGCACTGCACAAACGTTTCTCTTTACTGCAGTGACCACTGTCAAAGAAACTGTCCAGATGGTTTTGCACGGTGCATCAAAATCCAACAATACGTTCCTGCATTCACAGTTCCCCTAAATTTCGAGAAGATCACCAACACCACCGGCTGAAAAATGCCCCAAATCGTGACAGAGCCTCCCCCGTGTTTCACTAAAGGCTGTAGACACTGGCTGTTCTACCTCTCTCCACACCTCCTCCTTCAAATTTGGATTCATCGCTCCATATCCACTGCTGCCACTGAGTTTTAGTCCAGTTCTTGTGTAATTTGGCATACTGCAGCCTTTTCCCCTTGTTTCACTTCCTTAAGAATGGCTTCTTGACAGCCACCCTTCCACTGAGACCATTTCTGATGAGGTTTTGGCGAATTGCAGATAGATCAACTGAAGTTCCAGATGCATCTCTCAAGTTCGGTGTCAGGTCTTTGCTGGATTCTTTCCTATTTCTTAAGGACATGACTTTCAGCTTTAGATAAAGTTTTCAGGCCTCCCACTTATTCTTTTGTCCTCCACTTGTCCAGTTTCCTAAATTTCTTTAAGGACACTCTGCACTATTATTTGACACACTGTGCTGAGATATGTCAGGTTTTGGCTCTTAAGGAATCTTTTTGCATTTTGCGTTATATTTTGGTATTTTTCATAGTTTCAACAAAATAAATTACAAATTATGTGTTTTGTGATAAACTGCTAGTAACAACGTACTTAAACAACATGCTTGAATGATTCACGGGCGAAACAAACAAAACCACTCCACTGAAAATGAACAATAAAGCAGCCAAAGTTCAAAGAAGAACTTTGAAAGATCTCAGAAAACCTGGAGAAGTCTGGCTGCTGCTGGCTGGTTGCTCAGGACTTTTGCACAGTGCTGTGCATTTCCCTGGATTTAGGTTTTTAGCATTTAGTATTTACACATTTAAAACATGATTATTAACATCCAAACCGTGGAGAACTAGTTTCAGTCTTGTGTGTTGGCCTGCTATAAGACTACGATGGGAAACACTGCTGTAGAGCGGACAGACTGGCAGCTAAAAATACCGGGCACGGAAACGCTTCCTGAACCAAACAATGAATTACCACACGTGCATGTTTGCACACACACACACACACACACACACACAGACCCTGAGCCTACTGACAGTGTAAAGTGAATAAGCACGTTAATTTTTGCTCCATGGAGGATGGATAATGGGATACAGAGGAGAACATTATTTGAAATGAAAACACAACCTGTGCTATTACGAAAGCAATGTGGAGGCTTAAAGACTCCACAGGAGAGTGAATGGATAGGGACACTCTCACCAAGTTCCTTTTCATTTTGAGGTGGGCCACTATGAGGCACTTGGCCTTCTAACGTGCAGTTGCACAATCAAGTTTGTTGCTACAGACTCAGGATAGTTTACAGTATGCTCTTGTACACACCGAGGACAAAAAACACGTGTGCATATTTTTCTGCTCATTTTCAATTGACGCTTCCAATGTTTTAAATGTGCCAGCTAATCAAACCGAGATAATATGCTGAAAGACGATATTCAGTAACACAGCCACAAGCATGCATGTGTTGAGTTTAAAAGGCTGCTTTAATCATGTGACAGGAGGCAAATCTGTGCCAAACGCATTTAGTAAAACTAGTGCAAAGATCTCACTTCCTCTGATCTTTTTTACATTTTTGTCTTTGGTTTGACTCTGCGGTCCTCACCAGAGACGGGCAGCAACGCAGTACTTTTTTCAGGTAAGGAGTAAAGTAAGGGATTAGCATTGCAAAAAAAGTAATTAGATTACTGTTACTTTCCTATAAGCATGCAACGTTACTGCGCTACTAAAGTGTGATTTTGATTTTGAGAGTGTATGACGTTCGTGGCAGCAACAGACGTGTGCAGATCAACAGTGGATAATATGGAGTGATGGAGAGAGTACGACCGTGCAGCGTTTAAAGCTTGGAAGTACTCAGAATACTTTGAGTTTGATTCTGTAAAAAGCGACAAAAGCATTAGTGTCCACTGCACACTCTGCGTGGGAAGAAAACGTCTTTGTACAGCGAAAAATTAAACTTCAGCTCTGAGCGAGCAGCAAGCACGCTGCCACAGGAATGTGACATTCACTGACATGTTGCTGTTTTTACTTGCATCTATTTGAAAGAGTGAGTGTAAACACAAAAAATGATTTTATTTTAGATGCTGGAATATGCAGAAAATAGGTTTAAATGTTAAACACATTTCTTCAAGTCAAAGACTGTTGCATATAATTTAATTTCTGCTTGATATATAAAGTTAAAAGATTAAAATTAATAAAACAAGTTTTAAAAAGAGACTTTTTCATATGATTCAGTTTTATATAATGGATTATGGAGAAAAAAATTACAATTGGGCTGAAAGGTCTGTTGCTTTATTACGTGTTCAGTTTGGGTAGCATGTTTTTAAAAAGTAACAAAATTACTTTTGAAAATAAGCAATCAATAAAGTAACAGGATTACTTTCTTGGGGAAGTAATCACTAATAAGTAACTAATTACTTTTGAAAATAAGTAATCAGTAGAGTAATGGGATTACTTAATGGAGAAGTAATCAGTAATCAGTAATTAATTACTTTTTTCAATTAACTGGTCCTCACTGCTAACTCTGGAGCCAGAGTTTTATGCAGGTGAAGTTGATTTACGGCCCTGCAGAATCTCCATAGACCTTAATAAATGCCATCATTTGCATTTGTACTTTTATGCTATCACAAGACAACTGTAACTAAACTGTTGCTATTAGCAGTGGCTAGTGGCAACTAGCACTAGCTAGTTGCTGTAGCTAGTTGTTACAGCAGCTAGCTACAGCAACTAGCTACTGCAGTCCCACTTTGAGAAAGTTAGATAAACTTTACTATTACCTTCTGATTAACAGAATCCGACTGATACAGGATTTCTACGGCTGATATTTAGAAAAGATATATTATATTCAATCATTTTTTTCTTTCTGATACGCAAAACATAAACAGCCCTCCATTAACATTTGTTATGTGAAGTTATTCATTTACTCATTTCCACGCTGCCCAACTCGGCTCGGATTAGCTGGTTTTTGTGTTTGCGATGTTTTAAACACAAGTTGTGAACAGATACGTGCAGACTGCCCTCTGGTGGACAAACTATGCAACATCAACACTGATAACAGGGTTGAAGGATGTTTCTCCTGTCTCTTCTTTACTTTTTAATTTTCATTTATCGACCATTATAAAGGCAGATACCGCTCAAAAAACAGGCAGATAGATAAGATCTGCTGAGGAATCAGTTGTGCTCCATTGTAGATGATTTGGTCTGTGTCAACACAATGTGTAGGTAATTTTCAAGGAAGGTGTTTTTGGCAGGCTATAGCTTTGGGCACTGCGCAGGGTATGCTGCTAAAAGAAGATGAACCCGGGCATTTGCTCCTATTTTGTTTAGGGGTTAGGACTGTTTCTTGATGTTTGAGGTAACGGGACAATGAGGGGTTGGTTATATGCTTAATGTTCCTGGTAAGTCTTGGACCAAATTAACAAATTGGTATGATGTCATAGCCCAAGCTTGTGAGTGTGTGTAGTATTTACCTGAGCACAGCGTCTGTGGTTTTCACACCAAACCAGGACTTGGTCACTCTGAAAAGAACAGAGAGGATGAGGAAGGATTAGAACAAACACAGACAGAGAAAAATAAATCGTGACGTGTTTCCTTCCCCACATTCAATCCCTTTATGTGTGACTACTGCATAACGCACAAGGAGACAGAAAGCAAAATATTGTTGCTTAAAAGGTCACTGACAAAATTACATAACCAGCCATGCGAACAGACACACACTCCACCTTTCTCTTATTTAGGTAATTATCCTCTGGGTGAAAAATGACTAAACATTCTAGGTTTGCGGCTGCAGAACCAGACAGGGACAACGTCACTCAGCGAGATGTATGGTTATGTGTGCATCTGTAAGTGTGAGTGTTGCACTCTTCATTGCTGAGTGAGTCAAGACCACCGGTAAACACGGCTGCTGTAACCAATATGACAGCGGTATCCGACATGTCATGACCACACGGACAAAAATAAAGATCAACCAAACCAACCCACCCTTATCACACAGAGTTTTCCCTTATTTGACTCTGTGCACCGTCTAGACAACAACTATACAGAACTAATGAATCTATTTATTTTGTATCATTCATGCAATGACACTTCTATAAATTCATAAGAATGGGCGAGAGGCTACGTACACACTGGGCGGGCTGCCAGTCTTTCATCATACCTTATTTTAATGCGCACTGTCGATGAACGGGTCTGTTTTCGTACATAAGGCACACCGGATTATAAGACACGTTAAGCAGAACAGTCAGACCAGTTAAACTTACTCAGCTCATTCTTCTTGCTCCTCCACTTCTGTACTATCGATTCATTAATGTTGAATTCTCTTGCAGCTGCTCTATTCCCGTGTTGTTGCAGTATATTAATGACTAACCTCGTGTTCTGGATGGATTATCTCAGTTGTTCTCCTGACTGAAGTTTGGTCCATTTACAACATCCTGCCATGCGATTGCATTTGTCCCTAACCATCGGGAACCCTCATGTTAACTTTTATCGAATGGAAAAAAGTTAGCGTTCATCCTCCAGCTTCATTGTGTTTATGTTATGCTAACATAGCTGTGTCGCTAGCGATCACGTAGCACATCATTATATACCAGCTAGCCCAACTTCAGTAACCCTACAAACGTCACTGCTGTTTAGTTTCCTGTCTTCATTTATGTTAGAAGTGATAGCAGAGCTGTACGTTTGAATTTTTCAGAAATCTCTCAGTCAGAACATGCTATATCATGCTTAGGTGGAAGCTAGCGAGCTAACTTCCTGCTAACTTCTAACTCCGTTAAATTCTGTTTTCATGGATACCTGGATGTTAAACTTAATTGCTACACCTGGTAAAGCAGCAACGCAGATCATTTTATTAAAGATGAAAGAATTTAGACAGTTTTTAACTCTCAGTGATGCTGCAGTGATCATTTGACTTTGGAACCTGAAGTAGACGGAGTTTTGGACCCAGATTGGGGTCGCAGCAGATGGCCCCGCCCCTCCCTAAGCCTGGTTCTGTCAGAGGTTTCTTCCTGTTAAAAGGGAGTTTTTCCTTCCCACTGTCATCAAAGTGCTGCTCATAGGGGTTCATATGATTGTTGGGTTTTTCTTGGTATCTATTATTGTAAGATCTACCTGTACAATATAAAGCATCTTGAGGCAACTGTTGTTGTGATTTGGCGCTAGAAAAATAAAATTGAATTGAATTGAAGTGAATAGATTACTCCGCCAGGCTTCTGACTACGGTAGCCGACAATCCATCAAGCGGTGCGGCTTCGTAGCTTACCAAAGTCGTACTAAAACATTTTTGACGGATTTTTGAGTGTCGTGTACCTCATAAAATCGGTTCGAGGTCAGTGAGCACAACCAGAATTCATACATAAGGCGCACCGGATTATAAGGTGCACTGTCAATTTTTGAGAAAATTAAAGGATTTTAAGTGCGCCTTATAGTGCGGAAAATACGGTACTTTGGATTGAACGTGGAGAACTATTATCCATGAACACAGTGTGGCTGTTTCACAGTGTGGCTGTAACTACTCACAGACCCCCTTTTGAGCCCTTAAACTGGCGTAAAAACAAACTATTAAGTTTTCATTTGGCTTTTCTGCAATAATTCGAGGATTTTGAGTCATTTTGATGCCTTTAAATAGCAATTTCTACCAGCTGTTTTGAGCTTCCTTTGGCAGGATAGTCAGTTTTGGCACAACAGGCGGCCCTTCCCTCTGAAATGCTTTGTCATCATCAGAAAAATCATGAAGCCTTTGTGCACCTTCAAAACAACTATTATAATACTTGTGTGTAACTGCCTGTTGTTATGTGGCTATGCCTTCAGAGAGAAAGACTGAGCCTCTAGTGTGTGTTGGATAAGCCCCCTTAACAACTCTTAAACCCTCTCCTGAGTGAGCTGTATTTAGCCTGAACCAGCTCAACTCTTTGCACACACACACACACACACACACACACACACACACACACACCCTTTTCAGGGTTTTAGGTTAGCATTTGTTCTTCTGGTATTATGAGGGCTATGGGGTTATAGTTAAGGTGACAGTGCTGGGGTTAAAGGTTAGAGATTAGGAGTTAAGGGATTTCACGGTACCGAAGATGCTGAACTGACGCTTTCGCTTGTAACGCTCAGAACGGATGCACATTGTTATCGATGGATGGAGGGTGACTTGTGCAAGCACTAAGCCTGGAAGTGAAGAAATTACTGCCACTAGATCAGTCATGGGTGATGAACCTGGTCTTAAACCTGAGACAGACTTTGAAATAAAGTGTTCAGACAGGCCTGTCAGACAGTTAAATGCTGACTATAAGACGGGGAACACAGCTCCAGATTCTTGTTTTACATCTCCAAAACCAACAAACCGCAAGTCACCTCAGATTTCTAAAGAGACCGTCCATTGAGTATATGTGTGAAAATGATTAGAGCCCCAAATTCGACATAAATTTTGTTTGCCTCATTCCTCTCATACTCTCACGCCGTGCACTGCTACAGCTGCTTACTGCCTCACTTGTCCAGCTGTTGGCAGGAGTGAAGAATTGGTCAGCTTTCAAGAAAAAGACACAATGAATAAGATTGAAATGAAGATTTTGAGCTAAGCTTGAGCAAAGCTTCAAGGTTTCCCAGTATCTGTAAGTATCTAAAAAAAAAAAAAAAGAGGTATTCCTGACCTCTGACATTATACCTCCGTGATCACTAAATGACTAATGACGGGGCAGACACCCTTGGCTTAATAGTAACCTGTGCTGGAGGTTTAAAGGGATAATGCTGCTGCACACCAGCCTTTAAACGGCACAGAAGAGAGAAGGAAGGCGGAAGCAGTAGCACATTACAGTAATTGTGTAAACCCCAATGAATAGATTAGCAACAAGTCTGTGGGGAACAATAAATGCAGAGAAGAACAGATGAGGCAGAAACGAAGGAACCGGTGTCATGGTACCGCATAGAGACACGGAGAGAAACACTTCCCTCCTCTGCTGACTTCTAAGCTTGCTAATACTGTCTGCAGTACAAAAACCCTGTTGCTATGGATACACATCTTATAGTAGCTTCTTCTTCAGTCTCTCAACATTACAACTTTTCAAGATAACATCTCAGACTGATTCTGTTTGAAAACACAAACTGAATGTGAGCCTGGAAGTTTAGACAGGTTCACTTTTACACTCAAGTTAAATTTATTTAGATCGCAACAATTGATTTACAGCAACAGCCGCCTCGAGGCGTTTCGTATTGTAAGAGAGAGAAAACCTCCGCAATCCGATGGTGGGGAGGAAGAACTCCCTTTTATCAGGAAGAACCGGGCACAGGGAGATGCAGCTGAATGACGATGAAACAAAAGGGAGTGCACACTCTGAATCTACACTGAAGAACATAGGACGGCTAAATATCTATTTCTGCATAAATTCAGCTTTGCAACATTGAGGTGTATCATTGAAGTGTAAGAAAATATGCTTCCATTCAAAAACAAAACAGGAAAACCCTTATGTGCCCTCGCAGAATTACTACATGCAGTTCACAAGGCAGGTTTGTTTGTGTGACTTTTACTGGCCAATATTAAATCTTACTCTGTGAAACATTTTTGCTCAATGAGTCCGAGCTGTTATGCTACCACGTACCCAAAAGGCAACTCAGATATCCATTAGTGCAATCAGTTGGTGATGTTCAGTGCTGCTACCTGCTGAGTACTTTCTGATGGGTTGTATAATTTACCACTTTTAATACTTTTGGCTTTCGTTCTTCACATTTCCCAGAAGCTCTTTCCGAAGCTGCCAGATGAATTTATATGAACTTTTGGGTATTAGGCTAGCTTTTAGCAAGAACCTAATAATGACAAGAGTATGGGTGAGAGAGAGAGCGCTGTTATCTGGTCTATTAAAGCTGCTGTAAGTATGAACTCTCCATTTCTCCCCGTGTGATTTCTGAACAGTGGAACAAAATGATAAATCAAGTGCAAATCTGTCAAGTTTGTGCTGTTTTCTTAGCAAACACACACCATGGATGGATATCGGTTGCTACGAAGTATTTGATGTAGGTATATAGGTAGTCCAAAGTTTTATGTTTTTGTCAACATCACGCTGCTTTGTGCCGCTTATAGATCCTTAAGCAGGGTTGTTTGAACATTCATGCACCATCAGAGGGATTACGGAAGCGGAGGATTAGCCTCTTTTGGTCACCCTGTCACTCCTTCTGTGTTTCATTTGGACTCACTGCCTTTCCAAGTCTCCGCATTTCTGCCAACTCCTGTAAAAATGACAGGAGAGGACTTAAAAATGACACCGATGATAAACTATAGATCTTCCAGCGAAAGTACCGAGGACAGCTAAGTATCTCCAGATTTTCACAGAGGAGATATAAAGCCGTGTTCCCCCCTGCTGGCCTCACATCTTCATCCTCGCTCTCAATCTTTTTCACGCTATCGTTCTTTTTCCTGTCTTCTTCATGCCATAACATCCTTCCAGTGTCAGTCAATCCACTTTAGAGCCTTCTGTAGTCTACACTCACACATATGGATGCACACACATATGAGCTAATCCCAAGTCGATTTCATGGGACATACTTGCTGTCAGAGCCAATTAAGCCAGTTTAGATGGGTCTGTGTGCCGTATGGCCATTAAACGGTGGTCAGAGTGAGGTTTCATAGGGTCTTGGTAAGTGTATGTATGTGTGTCTGCGGCAAAACAGCTGCACATGTTAAAAAAAGTCTGAGAGAGAAAGAGGAGGTGGACTTGCATGAGATGACTAGAAAAGGAGAAAAGAAGCTGGATGTGGGCGACTGAGAGGAAGTAAGAGAGAGGGAGGATACTGAAAAGAATAAAGAGACAGTCAAAAGAAGGTGAAATGTGGAAATAAATATTAGTTAATAGGAGGAGACTGGAAAGGATGGGGAGTGTTGTGAAACAGGATGCTGTTCATCTGGCTAAAGTTTCTTCTTCAAGGATATTTTATAAATGAAAAGCCAACATTCAACACAACAAATCCATCAAGACAGAATATTGTAAAATAAAGATACAGACTTCACAAAAAGGCCTCCAGCTGCTTTTTTTAATGAAGTCCTACAACAAGAAACCATGCTAAATATATATATATA
>NW_005187451.1:1303990-1317809 GCF_000239375.1 Pundamilia nyererei
AGAGCCATGAGAACACCGGACGTTTTCAAACCCACCGCCGTCCTTCGCATATCAGGTTAAACATGATATATAAGTCAAATTTAATAAACTATCATCTTGTCTTTATTTTTAGTTAGCACAGACCTTAAACACTTAAAGCTGTAAGCTAATGATAGTTATATAAGAGCAGATGCTGCTGGTGCAATAAGCTGTACGTTTTACGTCCAATGGATGATGATCTGATTAATCGACTAATCGCAAAAATAATCGCCGACTAGTCGACTATCAAAATAATCATTTGTGGCAGCCCTAGTCAAGTGGCTTTATTGTCATTCCAACCATGTGCAGTGTTACAGTACATGGTGCTACATATAACAGACCATCAACACAGGACAACATAAAGTGCAATGTGCAAAAATTGCAACGAAAAAAACAAAGTGCAACAATGTGCACAATGTGCAAAAAAGAACTTGGAGTATAACGGTGTGCATGTGTGTTTCTGTGAAGACTTTAGAAAGTTATTGTTCCTGACACTGAAACACACCTTAGAAGGCAGGTTATTGGAAGAACTATCCATCTGTTACGATCTATTACAGCCAATTCGATTAATGAACCACAGAGAGCATCCAGCAGGAAAAGCAAAGTTGCAGTCGAGCACTGTGGCAGCGTGCCACCTGTTGATTCTTCAGATATTTACAACCTTACTGAGTAGTAAAATAGTAGTTTCAAAGCCGGGCAAGCTGGGGATGCTCTTTAAAAAGTGATCTTGTAAATCTCACAAGACTCCAGTTGCCTTGAAAGGTGAGGCCATACCCAAGCCAGTATTTGCTCTTTGTTTGTCCCAGACGTACGTGTGACATTTATCTTCTTATCAATGGAAAGGAGTAACAAGGGGGGAAAGGATTTAAGTAGCACCTATAAAATATCACGACAGTCTAGATGTGGCAAAAGAGTCTTTCTTTCTAAAGCTGCAACAAAGCCATGCCCTCAGAGCCTTGCCATTCCAGCTGTGATTTACTGTTTTGGAATTTCTTGTCCTGGTTTCAGGTGAGAGTCGCTCTTACACTGCCACAACTTTATCACCATCTATGCACTGATCAAATGACAGGGCAGTCACAAAGCTGCACTGGCTTTATCTTTGAGGCGAATCAAACAAGCCTTTGTTTCCTGCCGTCGCTCACCCGGATGCCTGTCTCGCTGCATGTCAGTCTACTTCTATAGCCTACGTATCAGTTCACCGAGTTGTCTGTCTTCACCTGCGCCTGTCACACCTGCTTGCCTGCTCTCCTGTCTTTCCATCCCTCTGCCCATCTTCACGCTTGACCGAGTCTGCCCACCTGCCCTTATCTCCTCGTCTGTCTCCGTGCAACCTGACCTGACCGTTGTCTCTGGTCTTTTTCAGAGTGTGACTGGTTGGCTGACCGACCTTTGGGCCGATTAGAGTTACCTACCGCAGCGTAGTCGGGACAGACAAATGCACGCATGCGCACACTTAGACAAGGATGCACAGGGAGCTCGTTTAACCTACCGCCGGCCCTTATCCCTGGCTCGACGCATCAGCGCCACAGCATGTGAGCGTCTAAGAACACGGGCTAATCTGAGCTACTACGTATGTGTAAAATAATTCACCTCTTCGGGCAAGACGGGAGTTTTTCGCTTATTTTAGGAGCTTACATCAAGGAGGAATCTGGGAATATGACAACATACCAACATGTTTATATATATATATTTAAGTGTGCTCTCTCACACACAAAAGAGCTATAATTACACTATTACGCCATACAAGGGAAAGTAGTGGAAAACCCAGAGACGCAGCATAAAGAGAGGTGTAAATAGAAAACTGGTGACTCAAATTCTAGTGGCTACACACTAGCCACACACACACACACACTGAGAAAGAGCCAAAAACACAAAGTTCACCCACATGAAGCCAGAGGAAGCAATGTGTGTGTTTGTGTCTGAGTATGGTGACTGAGGAGGATGAGTAAAGCTCGGTTTGTCTTTACTGATGTCGTAGTTGCTGGAACTGTTATCTAAAGGCTTTTTTCTTTTTTCTAGAGGGAATGAATGCTCTAACATACTCCTACCCATCAATCAATCCGTGTGCTCTCTAAGCTGTCCTATAATAGTTTCGAGGAGTGATGCAACTCTCCAGGATGTGGCTGAGAAGAAAATTTGTTTCCTTGTTTCCTCAGAATTTTGATGTGCTTTTTATTTTGGTTTAAACACACAGACTCTTTTTAAAACCTCTGAGGCTCTGTGTCCTTTTCCTCTCCGATTTCTTCTAATCACAGTCTGTATATAAAAGATGGATGTAGTTTGTGTCATCTGGGTTTTTTGGAGCCAGAGATGACCGCATTTAGACGAATGTATAACGTGGTAAATTATAAGTTGATGCTAGCAAGCTCAGTTAGCAAGGTGGATGTGGAGATAACAGCCAGTTGATGTTGGTGTATAAATAAATCAAGAATCAATCAATAAAATCAGTGCACTATTGATTAATCTCACATTTATTTTTAAACAAACAGACTCTACAAAATGTGTCAAAATAGAAAAAAATGTCAATCCTCACTGTAAAGATGTTAGAAACAGAAACGAACAACAACAATAGGGCTGCCACAAACGATTATTTTGATAGTCGAATAGTCACTGATTATTTTTGCGATTAGTCGACTAATCAGATCATCATCCACTGGACGTAAAACGTACAGCTTATTGCACCAGCAGCATCTGCTCTTATATAACTATCATTAGCTTACAGCTTTAAGTGTTTAAGGTCTGTGCTAACTAAAAATAAAGACAAGATGATAGTTTATTAAATTTTAATGAAATCTGCAGATTGTTTCGGTGAAGTTTAATAAACTCCTTGCTATCTAAAATATAACAGGACACCGGAGTATATTCTGGAGCATCTCACACTTCTGATAATCAGCTGTCTGCTTGACGTTTATTCAGCTGTGTAAAAACTTTAATCTCAGCCAAACCGATTTACTCAGGAACAAATAAAACACTGAAAAAAGCCAAACAATAACATTTTAAGTTATCTAAGTGACTCATATATCATGTTTAACCTGAGTAGCGAAAGACGGTGGTGGGTTTGAAGACGATTTGCCGGGAGTCCGGTGTTCTCACGGCTCTAGTTAGCCTAGCCCCCGGCTAGCTATCAAGCTAGTGGGTAACAGACGTCTCCGAAAACGTCGGAGCGCTTTTGAAAATATGCGGTGTCTTGATAAACTGAGCAGATATTTGAGGTTTACACAGCTACATTCTCGCCTGAAAATATGTTAAACGTTTATTTTGTGACCCAGAAAGAATAATAAGAGTAATATTAAAACTAACTAGCTGCCGCCATTGTTGGAAACTGAGCTGGGCCGCGCTATGAATTCTGGGACACAGCTTCTTCTTCTTCGGGGTTTAACGGCAGCTGGCATCCTTGTACATGCAGTGCTGCCATCTTCTGTTTCAGTCCGTTATTACACTCTTAAATCCTGCTACTTATTCCTGCGTCTTTTGGGATCTTACAAAGCTTCAAACGACGCGTCGACTATTAAATCAGTCGTCGACGATTTTAATAGTCGACTAATCGTGGCAGCCCTAAACAACAATCTTTATTATTATTATTTTAACTAACTGGTTAATACTTTTGGTATACACCAAAGTCTTCTACAGCTCAAGCTAACATCCTTAAATGATTTTAAAAAGCCAAAGATTTTTATTTTAATCAGTTATAAGAACCAAATTTTGTGCAGCCGAACAAAATGATTCCAAGAGCCAGAACCATTCAGGTGGCCGAGCAGGAGCCTGACAACAACTAGGCTGGGCAGACAGCTGGTAACAAAGGAGACAAAGAGCCCCCCCCTCCACCCCCCCACCCCAAGAGCTTGGTGGCTAACCTTGAGGCCAATAACAGTGAGGGAGCCAGTGACAGGTATGAAAGCTTTTTGAAGGGCAGAGGAGACGCCTGGAACCCACAGACTGAGACCTACACCCTCAGAAAACCCTTTTCTTCTCTTTGCAGCAAGCTAGCAACCATTGTACTGGTAGAATAAGGAGAAAAGACTGGAAATCCTCAAATTCAGGGAGGAATATGTCTACCAGGTCTATGTTATGCTGTTTTGTGATATGTTGCAATTATTAAGACGTGAGGACCCAAATGCAAAATGCTAAGAGTCAGACATCAATGAATAAAAGGCGAGTGATTTATTGAGGGGATGAAAGTCCAAAAAACAATAAATCCAACATCAAAGTTAAACAGAATTCCACAAAACTGCAAAGCTACAAAACACAATGGATCAAATATAAACAGCTTGGAGCACCAGCACAACTAGGCTTCAATAATATCAGAAAAAATGAACTGAACAGAAATCAGAAACAACCTGACACAATTCATGAAACTAGGGAAAGTAATAAAACCAAAGCAAAAGACACAAACACCCGACTCAGAAGCTGGTGCTGAAAAATCACCTGGTTTCATTTGAATCACTGAATTTGCACATTTGATTCTTGCACACTGGTTCATAAAGTTTAAACCAAATGTTCCCTTTCTCACACCTCTGTTCTAGAACACCCACACACACACACACACACACACACACACACACAAATGCAAACATCTAAACGGTAAAGTCATCCAGAGGCCACCCTCATTACTCAATGCACAGGTGGCGAGGGTCTTTTCTGGATGGACAAGGACCAGACCAAACCTCGGTTTTATATGTGAGCATATGCAACCCCCCCCCCCCCCCCCCCCCCACACACACACACACACACACACACATACACACTTTTGTCTGCACACCTCAGAGCCATTGGGGCTGAACTCTGTGGTTAATGACTTTCCCACCCACTACACAGCATGCACATGTTGAAGCCGTTAACGATAAGTGGCTTTTCGAACTTGGTAACGTCCTAATGTCCCTGTTAATCTCGCATTCCTCACTACAAAGGCCCCAGTACACAGCACAGCAATCCCTGCAAGATGAGCCATTTTGTGAACTATTAAAAACCAATAACCAAAGTTTTTTTCGGCCTACCTTTGCCCCACTAGAGTATTGACACGGGCCGACTTCAATCTGAGCAACATCAACATCATTTGGTCAGAACTTCCTGATGAAAACCACGTGGAGAACAACAGTTCAAGTGTAGATCACAAGGTTGTTGTTGTTTTTGCTTAATAGTGCAGCACTCAGCTGCTTTACTCTGCACTGCACCTTTCTCTTTTGGCCTAGCTTATCCAAAAATCATTGTAACAACACAGCACTGAGGGAAAAAGACAGGAGGGCAACATTTATTAACAACTTGTAAAGTGCACGTTTGAAATGGCTGCATAGTGTATTTTCTACAGCAAGACAGTCAAATATCACGATCTGTCCTAACTGACACACTGAGTGGAATTAGTACTTGTGGCTAAGACTACATCTGGAAATCACCTGCAAAAATCATTCTGTCCATGTTGTAATTTTACATTTTTAAGTTCACACCTTCTTCTTTTAGGCATAATTAACAAATGCACGGACCGCCCTGGTTCAATATGTTCCAATGAAAAATGTTTAGACTGAGCTTATTTGAATATATAAAGTGACATATTTGACAAAATAATAAAACTGTGTTATTGTAAAGTGACCACAAACAAAACCTCGATATTGATTAAGACTGGTAGCGCTGCGGTGGACCCCCGACCCTCTCCAAAACAAACAAACAAACAAACAAACAAAAAAACAAAAAAACAAGCAGTAATTGTAAACATTCAACTTAGTACATAAATAATTTTACTTTTGTACGTTATCTCATATTAGACCAACTGGACTGGGTTTTCACATCAAGCCGACCGGATTAAATGTTTCTCTGTTTAATTCAACGGTTTCTCGTGCGTTTTGTAGGCTCGTGCGGAAGGTGACCCTCAGGTGAAAAACACACTAAAACAAAGGATTTGGGGCAAAATGCTCGTCCGTACCTGGAGGTGTCTGAAAGCAGCGGTTAGCTGGGTCATGTGCAGAGTGAGGCACCTGGATGTGCATCTGGCGCTGTTCGTTTTCTCCTGAACATCCTCCTGCTCCGGCGAACTCCTGCGAGCACAAGTCACCGCCAACATCGCGCAAAGCAGCACCAAACCGGCCCGACGAACTGACATTACACCGGAAGCTAATACAAAAACATACACAACAACAACAAAAAGGTTTTTCCCTCTCGTTTCCTCTTGTTTCGAAGGCGTCCTCCTCTCTCTGACTTATAAATTCAGAATGAAAACATCCGAGCGCCGCTCGTGCCTGCGCGCGAGTAGGGAGTGGAGCGCCTCCGCGGACACTCCCACCACCGGTACAAGTGCGGCCACGTGGAGTTATAACGTTCTTCATCCTCATTATCCTAAATACCGTCATCATCCTCGGCAACGTCGTGCACAAGCGTCAATAATTACTATCGCCGCTGCTTCTTCCGATGATCAGGCCACTGGCATGCGCGCTTCTTCACTTTCATTACGATTTTTTCTATTTAATTTTACAGTTTTTGCATCATTTGTTTTCATAAAATTGACCAGCAACCCTCAGCGTCATCACACGCACCAGCTGTTAGTGCTGTAGGCGTCAGTGGTCAGGTTTACTTCAGGCCAGCACTGTGGAGAGACCAGAGCGGGGTCTTTTTTAACGTGTTTCTCCTGGAAAGTTAAAATTATGACGACAAGAAGAAGAAGAAGAAAGTGGTTGATTCCACTTAGTATTCAGCTTGATATTGTGCATCACTCTCATCACACTGAAACACGTTAATTCTAATCCAAGCAAGCATCCAATCAGTTTAATTACATTTTTATTATCATTGAAACGTTTATTGCTTTAAAACATTAGATATGCACATAAGTATATTTAATCATTTTTATCCCTTTTTAATATTCTTGCACGTGTTTGTAGGTTCAGGTGCGGAGTTATCGTCATTATTGTTGTTGCTTCACTCATGGTTGTGCTTAATTTTATCAGCTTCACTTCCAACATAATGATCTTTATTTTCATCATCACCATCATCATCATCACCACTGTTGTTAGAGTCTTTTTGACGACCACTTTTATTCTGCTGTGAAGCAAAAACAAGAAACAAGAACACCAGGATAATCTTGCTGTTGTCATCAGTGCTCTGATAGTACTGCCTTGTTATGAGGGCAGAAACATAATAAACAGGCCAAAGTTTACTTTAATGTTCTGTTACATGGTTGCAAATATCAGGCATGCAAACAAAGCAAAAGGAGCAGAATGAAAGTCCAAAAGTCCAAAACTAAGACTAAGAAGGCGATAAGGACATATAGACGATCTGTCAAATGCTTAGTGGACAAGTGCTGGTGAGGAGAGAGGCGGGTGGATTAGGTGACAAAGTAGCACAGGTGGTAAAGGCAGAGTTTAATTATCTGAATAAATTCCTGGTCTCTCCCGTTTCACTGATATACCTTTATCATCACTTTTCTCCCTTTTCATTAACATCTTTTCATATAATCATCATCCTCGTCCTAAAAAACAAAACTGAAAATTACATTTAAAAAAACCTCAAACTGGATCCATCTGACATGAGGAGAGGTGCTGCAGTGAAGTAAGAGAAAGCATTTATGGCCTAATGGTTTGCATGGCAGGGTATAGTTTTAGGCCTATTAACACTTTACCATTACTACTATGAAAAACAACCTTTCCTTTATAGTCTGGGAATGCTCTCCAAGGCTAATTACTGAACTAATAAAAGCGCCTTTATTAATGGGAGCAAGAATTAAAGAATGTGTTGAGGTAGGTGTCTGTCACACAGCCAGTCAGTGTGTTAGTCACCACTTTCTGACAGAAACCACGGAGCCAAGTGGGGTTTTCTAGGACCGAGGCCAAGTCGAGATGCTGAGGACAGAGAGTTGAAAGCCCTGTTTGTTTATATGAGAGCGTAACCCAGCCGAGGAGTCATCTCTGCTGGCAATGAAAAGCAGAAAGAATCACCTAGCTTTTGATTTAGATGAAATGGACTTGTATAAATATTTAGTAAGTACTGGCAGGACTGTTTTTGACCCTGCTGTATAAAGCAGGCTTCTCATTCCGTGTCGTACGGAAAGGCATACATACTGTAGGTTGGTGTAATGTCTTGGCTTATTAACCATTTTATGGTGATGTATTTATAGACATTTGCTTCTTTTAGTAAAACGAAAAGAAAAACACTAAAAGATATTTCATTTATTTTCATGTGATTTATCTTTAAAATCAAAGAAATCCAAACACTGCAGAAATCTGAGCTAGCATTGTTTTTTTGTAAGTTTCTTTTTTAGCATTTCTTCTTTTTGAATGTCACTTAAATGGCTCATTACTTAAAACTACTCGTTACAAATTCAAAGCTCAGCTACTAATATGTATAATGTGTTTGATCATTTCAATGAAAGATCAATATTTCTTCCCAGTTTTTCATTTGAAGGTTTCAAGGAATGCAAATGTCCAAGTAGATACAGATTGATGATGGTGAGAGAAAGTGAATGAGTAATGTGGTGTGTGAAGCCACACTGTCCATATCATTATATATGCTCACACTTATCTCAGACAACCTAAACAGCTGAAGTGGTTTTACAGAAAGTGTCAAATCAATTTCAGCAGCAGTTTCCTTTTATCTACATCTAAAAATAACATTTATATAAAACACCCAGCTCGTGTTTCTGAAGAAACCATTAGCGGTGTAAAACCTCTCACCGACACATACTCAAACATCACACGCGTGTGCATGATGCACATTCTCACACACCACAGAGGCATTCACCGGCTGCTTAAAGCTACTCGATGTCAGAAGCCATACGTGTTTGAACAGAGTGAGAGAAAGGCAGAGATACAGAAAGCTAGCAACAGGTAGAACAAGTGTGACACGGAAACATTAGACATGTTTCCATTTGTGTAAGAGTCATTTTTCCTCTGTCAGTGCGCCCCAGGGCAGCTGTGGCTACAATGTAGCTTGCTATCGCCAGTGTGTGAATGTGTGTGTGAATGTGTGTGTGAATGTGTGTGTGTGAATGTGTGTGTGAATGGGTGGATGACTGAATGTAGTGTAAAGCGCTTTGGGGTCCTTAAGGACTAGAAAGCGCTATACAAATGCAGGCCATTTACCATTTCCCTTTAATGTTCACAAAGAAGTCAGAAGTTTTTTTAACACTAACGGAATCTGTGCCATAAGAAGCCCTCTGACGATGAAGTCTCGTGAATCTGACATTCATCGTACCACATAAACACATTTTATCCCAACTAAACCCCTTCAAAATCACCTGCCTCCATGTGACTGCAAAACAGAGAAACCGTTTCCAGTTTCAAAGCTAATCTTTACGTATTTAACATGTCACTGATCTAATCGAAACACCGTCATCTCCTGAATCCCTGTGCATTTAGCCATTACAGTCGCAATTCCATGTTGTTATCGTTTATGTCCAAGACTACTGAAGCGGTCAGAGATTATTCCTGCAGCTGGCACTGCTTACAGCTGATCTGACACTGGTCGCTTTTAGGACTCTTCAGCAGCAATGTTTCTCCAACTATGGTCCAGCAGGCCAGAGACAGTTCATTACAAACGCCCAGGAACAAAGACAGAGTCTTTTTCTTGAATACAACAGTCATACTGCACCATGAAAAGCCTCTGTTGCAAGTTTGAATATTGCGTTCATAACTAGAATTTTTTTTGTACCTAAAACAACTCATTTGAATAATAGTTGATGGGATTGCTACAAAGCAACATATCGCACTGAAGTATATGTTATTGTCAGATGTAGTCTCCATCATCATCATCATTATTATTTTTTATTATTATTATTAATATTACAGATTTTATGCCTAATGGCATTGACGGCTGCTCTCTCCATGTCTTCAATGGATCTTGAAGCCCTCTGTTGTCCTTATGTAGTTTCTTAGCATGATGGCTTTCCTGCAATGTCTAACATATTATGAACTACAGTTGTAAATATATGATAATAATCTGGTGCAAATCCTCTTCAGGTTCTGTTGGAAAATATCTCGGTCAAATTCAAACTTAATGATTTAAAAAAAAACTTTTATTCTTTAATTACTTATTATTTTACAGATTTTAAAATAGAAATTGACTAATATGTAATGCTGTGTTATTGCAGATAAACTTGTTGGTCTGGAGCAGCCCTCAGCTGTAATGCATTTAGAAGCAGATTGAGCACATGAGCTGCTGTGTGTTTGAATCTCATGTATTATTTTATGTAGCACTGCCACCTGCTGTTCAAACAGATGAACTACCAGATAAAGAATAAAAAAATCTTTTACAAATCAAGCCTCATTCGTCCCTCCATCCTTACAGGCTCGTGTGCTGTTGCACCACAACCTCGTCACGCTTTGTTTCCACAAGAAAACAGTGACAGAGCTGGGACTAAAAACAACTCTCAATGCAAAAAGACTGATGTTAAGAAAATTAATCGTAATATTCTGTTATTAAAACACACTGATACTTAAATGACAATGCAGAAGTGAAATATGTCTTAGCTGAACACAGACCTTCCTCTCTCTGCTCAAGCTGTACAAAACCCAAATAGGGTGTCCCCGACATGGGGGCGCTCCTGTGATAAACCACAGTAGAAGACAAAGTGTTGAGTGGAAGCAAGTTTTTAAACTTAGAATCAAAAGGTGTACTTTATTTTTTCAGTGATAGAGAAGCATAGAGAAGGTCACATGGAGTTGCACCGTCTTTGTGGATCTAGAGAGAGGATATGATAGCTTGCCAAGAGAGTCTTTTTCCGTGGCCTCTCCAAACTCCTCCCACACCCGAGGTTCTGCCTTAGCTACTGCCCGATCTGCGTTCTGGTTGGCCTGTTGTTACCTATCTGCTGCCTCCAAAGTCCCACAGGCTAACCAAGCCTGATAGGACTCCTTCTTCAGAGTGATGGTTCCCTTCACCTCTGGTGTTCAACATCTGGTTCAGAGGTCACCACAACAGACACCAACTACCTTGTGGCCGCAGCTCAATGCAGCAGCTTCAGCAATGGAGGTTCTGAACATGGTCCATTTGGACTCAATCTGATGATATGATTACAAAATCGATCATCAACCAGCGGCCTAGGGTGTCCTGGTGCCACATGCACTTGGTCCAAACATCATGTTTGCCCCTATGTCCAAACATGATGTTATGGAGAAACTGTGGTTTGCACAGAAGTCCGGTAAAAGAACACCGCTCGGGTTCAGAGCCTCTGACGGGCTGTTCCTCCCAATCACGCCCCTCCAGGTCTCACTGTCATTGTCCACTGAGTGTTGAAGTCTTCCAGTAATGACAGAGTCCCAAAGTGGAGTGTCCTCAAGCACCCCACTTAGGGACTCCAAGAAGACCGGGTACTCTGAACTGTTGTTTGGCGCATAGGCGTAGATCACAGTCAGGACTCGTTCCCTGACCTGAAGGCGCAAGGAACAAATCTTCTCATCTACCGGGGAAAATGTACAGCCAGCAAGCCGAGGGGATATTAAGATACCCACCCCAGCCCGCTGTCACCAAGGGGAACTCCAGACTGAGACAGAGGCCAGCCCCTCTACAGGAGACTGATTCCAGAGCCTGAGCTTGGTGGTGAGGCCCAACTATATCTAGCCAGTACCTCTCAACCTCATGCACTAGCTAGATTTCTTCCCCACCAGAGAGGTGACATTCCATGTCCCAGTCGCTAGCCTCGGTAGCCGGGGAACAGTCTGCCACGGAATCTGCCCCGGTTGCTGCCCAGCACATACACTGTACCAGACCCCTAAGGTTCCTCCTGCTGGTGGTGGGCCTACAGGAGGATGGGCTCATGTCCCTTTAGAAGCTGTGCCCGGCCGGGCCCCATGTACTAAGGCTCAGCCACCATGCACTCGCCCTTGGGCATCCTCCCCGCGCCTCGATCCAGGGTGGGCCCCTGTTAACCCTATCCCAGGTAGGGTGAACCCTTCTCATGGGGTTTTTTAAAAATCGCTCTTTGTCTGGTCCCTCACCCAGGACCAATTTTCCATGGGAGACCCTACCAGGGAGCAAAAGGCCCCTGGCAAAATAGGCCCTGGGATCCCTGGGACATACAAACCCCCCACCACAATAAGGTAGCGATTCATGGATGGGGTTAAATTTTACTACTGTAAATGCTTTAATTAAGTACATTAAATTTATAAATACAATAAATTTATTGTTGGTCATATCATATTTTTATTATATTACTAATGTGTGATGGACACCAGTCTTGTGAAGCAATCACTAGCCAATCTTAACAATTACTGTTGGCTACAGAAATGCAGCCTAACAAACCAGGTGCAAAGTCTCATTGACATTAAAATGTGTTTTTAAAGAGGTCTAGCCAAGAGAGCAGCAGAAAATGAAAGAAATATAACATCTCAGTTTATAAAGGACTGGATTAATGACAATAAGGGTACAATTATAGAGTCATAAAGATACTTCAGGAACAGGTCTTTTTTTTATTTTACATTCGCTGAATGAACTTGCTATTAGCATTAGCTACAACTCCCAGCTGAAAACAAAGTGCCGTACGTACACTTGACATGACAAACAAAAAATGGGAAGCGCATTAAATTAAATTAAAACAATAATATCAGCACATTAGATTAAATGAAAGCAGTAAAATAAGGGTCAAACAGCGTTATAAGCCAAGGAATGAAGTGGGTTTAAGACTTGTTTTAAAAATGGACAATGAAGGGGCCTCTCTAGTGTGCAGGGCAGGTTATTCCAGAGGTTAGGAGCAGCAATAGAGAAGGCCCTGTTCCGTCTGAGCTTCCTCTTGAACCTGGGTACCTCCAGAAGCAGCTTGTCAGCTGACCCGAGAAACCTAGGCATTCAGTAAGGATGAAGAAGCTCAGAGAGGTAAGGTGGGGCAAGACCATTTAAGCACAAGGAATCACAAGGTCCACTAGGACCAAACACAATCACCTCTGTTTTGCTTGGTTTACATTTTTAAAAAATTAGGGCCATTCAAGTTTTTATATCCTCTAGAAATGCCAGAAGCAATTTAACAGATAAAGCATCTTTCTGCTTCAGAGGCAGATAAATCTGGCAGTTGTCGGCATACCAGTGGAAGGCTATTCCATCCCTTCTATGCATGGCTCCCAAAAGCTGTAAATACAAGGGAAATCCAGGGGCCCTACAATTGAGCCCTGAAGAGCAGCAGAAAATTACTCATACCCTTAAAAAGTTAACACTAAAAGTTATGTCAGACAAATAAGACTCAAACCAATTCAAAGTAGTACCACGAATGCCTGCAAGATGGTGTAAACGAGACAGTAAAATGTTGTGGTCTACAGTGGCAAAAGCAGCTGCTAGGCCAAGGAGGACATGAACAACATGATTACAAGAATCATAGGTAACGAAGCTATCACTAAATCTCCAAGATACCATTCTCATCAAAACAACCAATCAATTAGGAATATACATTTTCTCCATAATTTTAGACAGAAAAAGCAGCTTGGAGATAGGCCTGTAGTTAGCCAATACAGTGTGGTCCAGGGCAGGTTTCTTGAATAGAGGTTGTACTGCATGCTAAAAATTAGCAGGGACAACTTCGAATATTAAACTGGTGTTTGACAAAACCCTGCCCTATGCTAGGCAACATCTCCTTAAAAAAAAATCGTGGAGGGGCAGGATCATTTGGTCTCAGATGGCCAACCACATCCTCTAAATAAGAAAGAGTCACAAGCTCAAACAGAGGCAGAGGGTCAGACTCAGGGGCAGAGATGAGAACTTTTTCAATAAAAAAAGAAAAAGAAAGACACATAAAACATTAGGTCGTTTATGAGAGGCCTCTGAAGGAAATTTCCGTCCCGGGTTTCCTCCGTGGCGTGAGCGATAAGCAGAGTTTTGTCCTTTCCTTATAATACTCCTA
>NW_005187451.1:1318120-1346431 GCF_000239375.1 Pundamilia nyererei
AGCCTTTTTCTAAGAGATAAAGAAGGGAGGATGGGAGTAAGGGAGTGATCTCTGTGGTGTTTTCAACCTTGAGGTACCATCCTGTGATTCTTACACATTAATTCTTGGGTCACAGAAAAAGAGAAAAACAACTAGTAAATGGGCCTTATTGAGTAACAGTTTTCCTGTATAATATCACTATAAAACAATATCCTGTAAATGCTACCATGGTATCAAAATATCACAACAGCCCCCAAACAGCCAATTTGTGGAGCATGGCATTAATCTTTTCACGAAACGCTCCAGGAGCAACAAACGCACGCGCAGCTCTCCCGTCCAGTCTGTGGCAGTCACGTAGCAACTGAGAAAAAATGTTCGCAGTAGAAGAAGAAAAGCCGGAAGCGCTGCGGATGTTTTGGAAAACAGTCAGCTCTGGCGTAGGGAAACTGAGCTGTGTAGGAATGTGACGTTTGCTCACATTTGACTTACTTTATGTCCCTGAAACAACGAAAGCGACCTCTTCAGACAGTAAGGACGACATGTAGCGTGTACGGCTGCAGTTTGCTGCTGCTTCTTCTTCGTGTACGAGATTTAACGAGCTAACGGTAACATTTAACTTTAGACTGCTGTGAGTTACGAGTTTAACACTCGGCTTAACGCGGCAATATTTTATAGTATTAGGACGCGTTTAAGAGAGTAAAATGCGTCTTTTAGTTTAGTTTCGTTTTATGTCAGGGTGACGTGTTGCTTTAAATCAAGCTTGATTTTTGTGTTTATATTAACCGGAAACGTTATTTCCTCTTTAACATTGCCTTCCCAGGAAAATGCCTAAAAAGGCCAAAAAGAGAAAGCACAAGAAGTCGTCTTCGTCCTCAAGTGAAGAAGACGAGAGGGTAAGGTTACAGCGTTTGTGTACTGTAGTTGACTTTGCTGCTACATGACATGAATACTGTCCAGTCACAACAATGATTTATTGAACACGCGCGTGGGAGATGTATACAGTGTCATCCTCTGCATAGATCTCAACTAGGTAGCACACACAGCATACTGTTTTTGTATATCAGGGTTCAGCCCCTTCATAAGCATATATCCTAACATGCATCAGTTGCACTTAGATACACTTCCTTTATTGACAAGCTTCTGTAAGACTTAAAGAGCTGTCTCAGCTGTCTTACACTTCAGGTGTTTCCCGCTGTGCTGTTCTCTTCATACTCATCTGTGGCACATCCTGAGTACATACTGTACTAACCTTTGCTGAGCAGGCACGTATGCAAGTTACAAGCAGAACGTTTCTTCTAAGGCCCTAAGCTTTGCACGTTCAATAGCTTCTAGGTTAATATGTCACTAATAAAAGCCCTGTTGTATAAAAATATATTTTCCACAATACGTGTGTGTTAGTGAGAGGGATGTAAGAGTGACGCTGGATGAGTTTACATGCCTGGGTTAACCATCCAAATCGAGGGATAACGCACAAGAGAGGTGAAGAGAGAGTAAGTTAGGAGAGTAAGTTTGAGTAAGAAATAAGATAAATAAAAGTAGTCCAAACTCATTTTGATTTAAAAGCCAAGGAAGCCATAAAAGTGGGTTTTCAAAGGGTTTTGAAAGGGTCTAATGTTGGGGAGGTCCTGATGTGAGGGGGCAGTTTGTTCCACAGTTCAGGAGCAGTCACAGCAAAGGCTCGATCTCCTCTGTGCTTTAATCTGGACCTTGGGACAGCTAGGAGCATTTGAAAGACTATTACAAAAGTCAAGGCGAGATGAAATGAAGGCATGAATGGCTCTCTCTCAGTCTCTGAAACAGAGGAATGGCTTCACTTTTGTGAGTGGAGATGAGTGTCAGGGATGATTTTTGACAGAAGTATAGCAACAAGACTGAAAGGGAAGGTTTACAAGATGATGAGAGAACTGCTGTGACGTGTGGTTTGGATACAGTGATTGTTTGATTGAGCCGTTTAATTGTCACTAAGAATGTTACACGTACATGCTGTGAAATAGGACCCCTCCTGGCCGTACATACGTTGCACAAACATTAGGTTGGTAAGACAGGTCAGAGAGAGGTAGGATGATAAGAAAGACAATGAAATACACAATACATGAGGGAAGAGGAGGGGAGAAAAAATAACTTCACCCAGACTGAGCTCCTGATGGGAGAGCAGTTTGAGAACATGTGTGTGGAGCATGTATTCAACTCGAGAAAGAGAGAGTGCCCTTTCACCTCGTTTTAAGAAAAAGTCAACAATCCTGAAGTCGACGCAGGTGACCTTGAGGAAGTAAGATGATGAGGCAGAGCCGTCTTGTAATCTGGGAGAATTTGTTGTTCCAACTTTGGCCCTGAAGCTTCCAGCTGGTGAGGGGAGGCAGCATGAAGATAGTGGGTGTTTGGGTTTGGTTTAGGGCGACGAAAACTGCATCCCAATTCCCAGTGGCACTAGGACAAGACAGGAGGCGTGGCTGGAGGTGCCAGAGTTAAAGGTTCCTAAGATTTTCATCGGAAGGGATAAGAATTGGAACATTATGCACTACATACTGTACATTAATGCCACTGTTTTGCACATGTCTCAACTCTGTATATTTTTATATATTTTATTTATTGTTGACTCTATTTAATTTGTAAAATATGTGTATACACACACACATAGAAAAACATTTAGTATACACATCCAGAAAAATTTTTTTTGCATATACTATTATATATTGTACATATATTTATTAGTTTCAGATTTAGCCATTCATATATTTTGCCTGTTTATGTTATTGTATTTTGCACAACTCTGTTGCTTGTGAAGCTCGCACACAAGAATTTCACTTGCATGTGCTGTACCAGTGTACCTGCACATGTGATGTGACAATAAAAGTGATTTGATTTGAATTGGGAAGAGTATATCAGAGAAACGGCTCAGGTTGAGCAGTTTGGAGACAAAATTGGTTTCGACATGTGCAGCATAACTAAGCACTATCATGACAAAAACGTTCAGAATAGGAGTGACAGGGCACTGGAATATTACAAAGTTTTCCTAAAAACAAGAAGTCCCTCATGTAAAAAATATCAAGAAAAAATAAAAATTTCTTTTATTGCTTTTATTTCAGCTGTAGTCTGCCTTAATTGTTGCATTTCACAAAATGTTTCATGTTTTTTACGTTATCAGATATCCAGAGGACAATATGCAAGCAACAGTTACAAAACCGCCAAGAGGAAAGAAGTTTTAAAGAGTCAGAAAAGGTTTGATGGAATTTACATAACCATTGATTTATTTCTGCATTTTTTTAACTGGAAATTAATCGTGTTTTTTATATTATTTTTTTTTAAAAAAGTTCTTACAGCATCGTTTCTTTTTATTCTTCAAAATCTAGCTGTAAAAAGGACAAGGAAAAATCCGTTTCTTCTTCTGTTAAAGATGACTCCCAAAGCACCCGGCAGATCAAAAAACCTGTCTACAGATTGGCAAAAACACAAGCAACAGAGCAGAAACCCATTAATAAGGACAGACAATATGCAAAATCCAAACCAGACTTTGTGCCATTCCATGGGGATCATTGCTCCAGTAAAGCAAAGAATTATGTTTCAGGGAAAGATAAAACTGTCACTGGAAGCGACATTGTGGAAAGAGGATACTCAAAACTCAGTGCAGGTGCAGTCCCTCAGAGAACAGAAACGAAGTCTAAAGGTGGGTTCGATGAAAAGTCTTCCCAGAGGAGCCAGTCCAAATTAAACAAGCCTCGAGTGGGTCCCAGTTTAGTTTCTGCTGAAGTGAAAGAACCAAGGCAGGATGTGCAGAAGAGGAACTGCAGAACTGAGGACCCACTGAGGACTGGAAATCACAGCAGGTATATCAAGACCAGCAAACCTACCTCCTCCACCTCTGCTATAGAGATGTGTCAAAAGCATGAAAAAAAGGAGTTAAAGCCCCAAAGAAGTTTCTATAAAGATGATGCAAACACGTCTTCTGCCTCCATCTTAAAGAAGTCTTCCACTTCAGCCAAACACAGTGCCTCGGAAAGCAGCTCAAAGGTAAATTTCACATCAGTGTCCCGTGGTAAAGTTCAGTCATCATCAATTCCAAAGCAAATCCTGGCACATTATCGAGAACCATTAGAATGTTTTATTAGGCTCAGATATAAATACACCATCATCTGCATATAGGGCCACTTTGTGGTCTTCTCCACTTATATGAATACCTTTAATACTTTCTCTCTGTCTTAACCATTGTGCAAGTGGCTCTATATATAAGAAGAGGAGCAGACATTACAAATGCTTATCACTACACTGTTGATCTTCCCTGAGATTACTATATGCCTCCCTTCTTAATAGGCCTCAGAAATGTACTCAAATTGTACTTTTTGTGATGTTAATATCACAACTCCCCTCATCCGTCCATTTTTAGAAGACGAGTAGTATGCCCTTTTGTAACCCATTCTTTTCAGCTTCTCACGTTCTGATGCTGCACGTTTTATTTTCGATAATATCTTACTTCTTTAACCAGACTTGAGCCCCTTTTACATTAAATGAGACCATCTTGATGTCCTGCATGATCGTATGGTGAAAATGTGCTAAATACTTTTCTTTAAACTTGTGCATGGACAGTTTCTCTCCCTCAGAAAAAATAATGAACTCAAACATTGAATAAAAACAGAGATTAGGAAAAATACAATAAAAACAAAAATAGTCATTCAAAGAAGAAACGAGCCTTCTACACCCTAACAAGTTTGTCTCTAACATCCTGACTCAGGATCAAATTTTTGAACATAGTTATATATTTTTAAAAAAACTCCACAGTTATTACAAAGAGAGAGAGAGAAAAGAGACGTAAGAAGCCGAGTTAACGACTCTACTAAGTAATGTGACCATAACCATGATGTAATATCAGATTTGTAAAACAATCTGAACTCTTCAGTCGTCAGTATCTCTCCTGAACATCCCAAGCTTCTCTGCAGCGGATGCGTTGGCTTTCTTGCGTATGATCAGGCGTCACTCCGGCTTGGCGACCGCGCGCCGTGCGCCAAGCGGACGGCAACTGAATCTCTTCCTGCTGTCGGGTTGCTGTGGGGTTTTCGCGCGGTGATATTCGTTGCGTCTTTTGAAGACCTCATTAGGGTAGTCGTGGTCCGCAAAAATCGTACCCTTCATAGAGCACCTCCTTCTTCTGCCATGCGCTCCAAAGAACATCTTCTTTCGTATGGGAGTCCCCAAACTTCACAATGGATCGGGGCTTTTCGCGGTCAAAGCGCAATGTGCTGTCTGGTCACTGGGAAAGCCCAGCGTGTTTTTAAATTAATTGTCCAAAAGTGTAATTATGTCGGCCCTTTCTTAATCTTCACATATTCCATATATCCAAAGGTTGTCTCTGCACGCTGCTTCTAGGCTAGCTTGAGGTCCCGTCTCTTATTTAATGACGATGCCGCCTGTAGCGCCGTCTCAGTCTCTTCATTCGTCCCTCTGCCTCTTCCACTCTAGCATCAACTCCTCTTAACTCACGTTTAATATCCGCCTGTTGTTGGTTGTTGTCTTTTCTGAAGTCGCGTAGCTCTTTCAGGATATTCAGGAGGGTGGGCTCAGCTGTATCCATGCCCTCCGTGGCTAACCTTGGGTCAGGAGAGTACGGTAGCTCCAATCCACGTGGCTTTTCTGTTTCCTCATCTGTCGGAGTTGTGACTCTCTTACTTCTTGTGACTACCCCCGTTTCCATATTTAAAAGCAGTCTCCACTATTATAAGAAGATTAGCCTCGTTTAAACCATACAGGGACAAAACCAAACAAAGCCTGTCGTTAAGAACCCGAAGTTCTTAACGATTAATTCTAGCTATGCAACGAACCCAAAGTTGCTCAGATCTTAAACCAAGGTTAAAATTTGATGGCAGGCCTTCTGGGTATGGGCAGCTCCCGCAGACACCTGATACCAACACTGACCAGGTAACATCACTCGTTTAATGTTGATCCATGCTCAGTCATCTGGACCTAGCGTCTTCAGTGGGAGTCATCCAAGTGACTTCTTCAGTCTCAGCCGACTGCAGGTTTTCCCAACCTTATAAACAGTACATTTCCACAATAAACCAGCCCACCGAATGAACAATCGTTCAGTGGGCTGGTTTCATTTCATATTGTCCACATGAACAGAATCAGCCTTTTGGGATCACTCATTTAAAACAGTAAGAAAGAACTGAAGGATAGATGTTTGTTTTTAAATGGATGGCTTTTCCACAGATACAGGTGGTTGAAGAGCTTCATCTTGCCCGCTCTGAGAAGAGATTGGAGGTGAATGTCCTGAAGAGCTACGGGGAACTCACCGCTATGGACATAGATTGTCCCGAAGAAGGACCTGCAGGTACATAAGCGTCGTCTCTTTCCTAAAGACGTCCCAATTTTGTACACTCATCATGTGTTAAATTTTAAATCACACTTTGAGGAGTTTTTGGTTATTGTTTCAAAATTTCAAGTCAAGCATGTCAACTTTCAACTCACTAATTCAAACATCTGTAAGTGACAAAACTGAAATAAAAGCCCAAACTTGTGGCAGAAGCAATTTAACACATCTAACCCACTCGTAACTTGATCCATGGTTTGACTTTTTTAAATTAATCCTTGTGTGACACATAAAGATTACGATATAAGCATCTGATTTATATATTTTAACATCTGACTTATGGATTTAGTTATTAATCTAACAAAATGGATAACTGATAAGACAACTGAGATGCTCAGCTCAAGTTAGTCTTAAGTAGTTTCTGAAATTGAGTTTCCACAAAACAATTATGTGGAAAGTAATATAATTTTTGTGTTATTTTATTTATTGTTTTGATCATTTAAAAATAACCAAGAAATTACTGAATACAATCCAATGTTTTTTTTCTTCACAGGCAAAAACTCGTCTCAGCAGGACCTAATCCTTGTTCTCGACACAAACATTCTCCTCAGTCACCTGGATTATGTGAAAAAGATCCGCTGTCATGGCCTCGGAGGTGTTTCACGCTATAATTTGCTATTAAAGCAGTAACTAATATTAACGGTGTTTTGTAGAATGATTTATAACATTTCATGTTGTTAAGATTTTTTCAGTCATGAGTTAAATGCTTACGTTATCTTCAAGCAGTGTATTTAGCCTTTTATCTGGAAAATTGTCTCCATAGAACAGCGTATTGCATTTTTGCTTTCCCTAACATAACAATTTAGTTTTTAGACTCTATGATCACGCATCTGCTCCCAAAGAATGATTTCATTCCAGGATCAATACAGTTGCAAGAGAACTGAAGAGAAAATTTTAATTTAAAAAACGTTATGATCGCTTCCACATTGTCAGATTGTATTTTTATGGATAAACTAATCAGTACTGTCTGCTTGCTCTGTGTTTACTTCATGTTCTGTTAGGCCTGGGCTTCCCCATTATCGTCATCCCCTGGGTGGTGCTTCAGGAGATGGACTCCCTAAAAATGGGAAGAGGCCTGTCAGGCTCCGTGGCCCACCTGGCGACTCCAGCCATCTCTTACATTTACAAGTGTTTGAAGAGCCGGGAACCTCGGCTGTGGGGCCAATCTATGCAGCAGGCCGCAGAGAGCAGCAGTGAGTGGAAACTTTGTCTCTATTACACATCCATTAGCCCATGTGAGAGCTGCCTGATAGGCTGTTGGGTGAATTGTTGACTTGATAAATAAATAAATGTCACCGTCACCCTCAACAACAGCGAGCACATGAAAACCTTCTATCCGTTACAAAGGAACGTAACCGTTCCAATGTTACCAGCATGACAAGCAGATCCCACCTGAGATGTTTCCCACGTGCCACAGTGGAGGAGGTGCCCTAACTTCTTCTTGTTGCATGATGAAACTCCACTTGGAACCTTGTTAACATCCAACCATGCAAAATATGATTTTTTTTGCCATTTTCCAAGTGGTCTGAAACTTTTGGTCGGGACTGTATTTTGTCATTGCTTGACTCCTCTGCACAGACACTAGGTGGCACTAACGCTGAACTCTTTCTCAAGAAATTAGTCACCATAATATACATTGTAAATATCTCAAGGACACATTGTATCCGTGCATTCATTGCTGTGTCGATATTTTGTTACATTTTAAACAAGATCTGACAAAGGAGATGAGGAAGAAATGTTTTGGGTTTATTTTGGAGCCTCTACGCCTTCAGTATCTCTTTTAAAACAGGCATGAATTCTCCATCTTGTGTTTTCATTGTTGAGTCCTCCTGGTCTTTAACAGCCTCATGTCTTGTCCTTCTGTCCCTCTCTCTCTTCCTGTCTGTCTCCCCTTGTATGCAGATGGTCTGACTGCTGAGAATAACGATGACAGAGTGCTGCAGTGCTGCCTGCAGTACCAGAGGCTGTACCCAGAGTGTGCTCTCACCTTATGCACGTGAGTTATCCCTCCTCCCCCCCTACAGTAAACTGCTGCTGCTGCAGAGTGTGTCCTCTGCTGATAATGCACATGCATGTGACTGTGAGTGGGTCCAGCCAGATAGTTCCAGTTGGGATGAGAGAAAGAAAGCGAGGGCCAGACAGCTATTGGCAAAGAATAGATGTGCTGAGCACGGGAATGTGAGTTTAGTTTAGCAACTTATTGGCGCCGATTTTATGACGCAGCTATTTTGTTTTGTTTTCATCATTTTGACCTATTTCACGGCGCTGTTTCCTGCTGTAGTCATCGATTGTTTTGCTAAATCAAATTAGCGGGCAGACAGCGCTTCAGTGTCGCACAGTGAATTGATAATGAGTGTGGATGTCTGTGAAAATAAATAGTCTTAATGCCTTATCACTGCCCCCTGATTAAAAACATGCTTCTATTCTGTCATCTTCAGCAATGATAAGAATCTGTGCAGTAAAGCCCTCCTGAGTGGGGTGAAGGCACTCTGCAAGACTGACTTGGAGGCAGAGGTTGGGAGATCCAGACATGGCCTTCAGATCACTGGAGGCATTCAGGCTTCTGTGCCACCGAGCAATAACCCTCAGGTCTTATCACCAACGCTGAGCACGAGGTGCCCACCGGTTCAGCCACATGGTCAAAAGAAAGCGGGCTTTTATGTGGGAGTCCTACACAAAGGTGAGCTGGAGGTTAATGTGTTGCTTCATCAGCATGCAGTAGTCAATGGCACATACTATCTATGTACTAGGAATCCCCCGCAACACATGCACTTCCTGTTTTCCTTCCCTCCCTTCCTATGTTAACTGTACACAAGAAGTACACAGAGTTAGTATTACAGATGTTCATTTCTAGTCATTTACTCGTATGTGCTCTGTGTCTACTGCCTAAAATCACTCAAACATATAAAATACTTGTATGTAACTGATCACAGAAAGCAAGCAGCTCAGTGAAGGAGACGAGGAGAGGACACTTAGGGACCTCAGCGGATGCATTTCTGCATTAGAAGACTGTCTGAGGGAGGTGCTGTCTGAAGTTCTGCAAGTGGAGATGAAGGCTGCTTATGATGACCTCTGGCTTGAGGTAAAATAAATAAATATGGGGAATTTCACATCACTGACACTAAAAACACAGGTTCATTAGTTAAATGTTAGGTTGTATCAATATGCTGTTATAATATAAGAAGTTACTTTAGATATGGGTACGGTGATTGATGAGCTCCTCATAAGTGACACGTTCATTCTGTAAATAAAACTGTAATGTAAGTAATTGGTTCATGATATCATTCTTTGCATTAACAGATCGTTTATTTAAAGCCACCGTGGACACTTCAGGATGTCTTACAGTGTATAAAAAAGCACTGGATTGCTGTTTTTGGCCACCTCACCCATCGGAGGAAGGAGCAAACTGTTTTAAAGCTCATCAAATTTTTCAACTCCGGTAAGCACAAATATAGGTGAAAATATACTCTTATATACTCAGTGGTTACGAATAGTGAGTCTGTTATTAGCCTTATTTTGGAGTCTTGTGTGGTGATTTGAAGATTTAACAGGCAGCATTGTTGTGAAGGACATCACGTCTGTTTCTTGGATCTCGCAGGCTTGATAGAATCAGACATTCTAGATGAAAACATGATGACGACAGTTTCCTAGGAGCTTGTGTCCATATTCCCCTGAGAGTAAACAGCAGAATTTAATGTGTATAAAGGCAAATACTATATAATTATTGTAGCTCTGTAGTCATTTCAATGTTATAAACTGAAGCTTCTGATAGTCAGTTTGCCATATAAGCAATGTTTGAAACTGACGAGTTGATTATTAGCTCATCAGTTATGCAAAAAGTTACATTGTTAGGCGATGAAATGTCCAATTTCCGATACTCTGCATTATTTGTATAGAAAACGGTGCTTTCCCTGCACCTTGGCAGAGAGCGGTGGTGAAATACTGAGTCATCCCTCGAATGTAAGCCGTCCACCGTGGGGGTGTGATGTTGTCCGCCCTGCACTGTGCTAGAACCCTAAAGAACTGCGTGCAGAATCAGGTCATTTGCTAAAGTAGGAGACGGAAATGTGGGTCAGAAAGATGCTGAGTCGCCCACTGCAGCACTTCTGGGTCTTACTGCTGGATCCCCTTTGTGTATTCTTACAGTGCTGAATGTGTGTGTGTGTCTGTGTGTGTCTGTGTGTGTCTCTGTTTCTCATGCTCTGTGTCCACCTGTGTTTAGCTGCCCAATAATTTTTTAATCCAGGCAAGAATGTTAATAGATTAAACAGTGTGGTTTTGTCCTTGCTGTGTGTTTTTGTGCGTGTTTGTGTATCCTTGGTTCACATGCTTGATTTCTTGGTACCACGCAGCCTGGCTCTGTGCCAGGAAGCTGAGAGAAGGGCGAGCAGAAGGAGGAAGGGAAGGCTGGATGGACTGTATCTGAGGCTAAGAACAAATCTGGGAGTGGAAAAGTACTGCATGTGATTTTCTGGTATCTCCTAAGAAGGCTGTGTGTGTGTGCGTGTGTGTGTGTGCATGTGTGTGCGTGTGTGCGTGCGTGCGTGCGTGCGTGCGTGCGTGTGTGTGTGCGTGTGTGTGAGCGTGTATTCATATCTTTGTGGGGACCAAAAATTGGAAGTTTAGTATACTTGGGGGGACCAACAGCTGTTATGGAGACCAAAATCCTGGTCCCCAAAATGTAGTTTTAGTGTCAGGGTTACAATTGGGTTGTGGTCAGTTTTAGGGTAAGCATTATGGTGATTAGATGTTTGTTTTTTAAAAACAGCTGTGTTTGTGAGGACAGACTGTCTTCATACACATCTGTAAGGTAACAATATTCTCACTGTTAGGGCTACAGCTGGAAATGGAAGGATAAGCGTCCTGATAGATGTGTAGCTGTTGCTGTAAAGAATTTACTTTGTTTGTTTCCTTTGCTGTCCATACACAAATGCCAAGTTAGGTAAAGGATTTTCAAAAGAACAAGATAAATAAAGATAAAAAAATAATGGAAGATAAATAAATGAGTACAAAATAAGTCAGGGAAGACAAGCGTGGAGATGTTGATGTAGATGGATGTACAAGGAGCTTAATGTGCAAAGTGTCTGACATGCAAATTGCAGTTGAGGTAGGTCAGCTGTTCAGGAGTCTGACAGCAGGGGGGAAGAAGGAGCTGTTGAGTCGGGACGTTCTGGGGTGTGTGGGGTCTTTGAGGATGGAGGCGACGCTCTGCTCTGCAGAGAGGGCAGCGGAGTCTCTCACTCTGACCTTCATATTTATAGAAAATAATGTGTTCATTGTGTAAAATGTTGACGTGCTGTAAACCTTCTTCTATGTGTGGATGTATGTTTTCTTGCACAGTATGTGCACATGCAAGCTCCCTGTCAGTCTGCGCGTCTATAGGTTTCCACCTGACTATAACGGGAACGCAGCAGCTCTGCAGCAGAGCTCACTTTCATAATAGTTCAGTTTTTGTTACGTGACGTAAAACGGAGTTCATTTAGCTTCATTCATTTAGCACATTTTAGTTAAGTGAGATTAACCTTTATGTGCAGTCAGCTGATGGGCAGACTGCATGCATGCGTGCGTGTTTTCTCAGGTGAAACGGTGGAGCGCGAAGCCATCTCAGAGGTCGTTCAAGATGCCAAAGAGCTTGTGAACGCTTTTTCGAGAAGTTCAAAGCGCGTTCCACGAGCCGTCGCTGTACTGGACGACATTTTGAACAAGCTACGACCTCAGGTCAGCTCGAGCGCATTTGAAGACTTAATGGGTTTTTGTGTATGTTGTATCGTGGTTGTGTCTGTTTGTGTCACGTACATTGTAAGGGAAGTATTTTTAAAGTCTGATAACGAGCTAAGCATTACCCATTTTCTTATTAAACATAGCAATTTGAGGTTTTTTGTTTGAAACGTATTTTTCGTATTGTTTCTCAGCCAAATCCTCCTACAGGGGGAGAATCTCCCGCCTGCGACGTTGTCATGAATGACGATGACGATAACGGCGACTCTCACCAGGAAGTGTGGGCCGTCTTTGAGAGGATCTGGTCTCACGTGTGTCAACTAAGGTGGGCATGTTTGTTATTGGAGTGTTGGGATTATACTGCAGGTGCCATATTAGGATTACTTACTAGCACATATGCTTGGATTTATTTAAATAACTATGTCACCATCAGTTCAGAAGTTAGCGTATTCTGCAGCAGCACCGTACTATGATGATAGTGTGAGAGCCAAGTGGTTCCAATTGTGGAGGAATTACAAAAAGTGTGATTTTGCCAGGACAAAAACACACTTTGGAGTTTATTTTGAAGTGTGTCTTGTTTTTCTTTCCGTTCCGCCGACCCCCTGAAATCTTTTGCTTTCTGTTTTGTTTTAGCTTGGAGGTGTTCAAAGCTCTGGGCTTTGACCCTCACACCAGGCAGTGCCTTCAGCCAGAGGGAGCTGCTCCACCACCACAGGATGCCTTGGCCTGCTTGCACAAACTGTCCTCCATGGTCTCGCAGCTGCTCCAAGCTTTCAGCAGGTATGTCACGTCAGTTAAAAAAATACCGCTGGAGGCCCCTTCCTGTTGCTTCTTTAGATTTTAGGAGTGTGTGTGTCACAGTCACCGTTTCACAAATCTTACAGGTACATCTGGATCCGTGTCCTTCGGTAATCTCCACAGAGGAGTGTGATCTTGCTTAACCTGTCACGCTTTCCTCATGCTTTCACAGGTGTGTCTCACCTTTGCCTCAACAAGTAGCTTTTCGAAGAAGTCCTGTAAACGGCTACCCCTCTCCTTCCTGTGCGCGTGTGTTTTATGCTGTCATTGCTCTCGGGCTTCATTCGGCACCGTAGCGCAGGCTGTAATCTCCGTGACCTTGTAGCTTTGCCTTATCGCCTTTCCCATGACGCAGCAGTCTGCGCTTCAGTGTAGCGGGAAGTTTCTGGTACGAACTCTAAGAAAAATGTCTAGAATGCACTTCTTGTGCCTGCATTGTCAGCGTGTGGTATGTTCACATGTAAGAAGCGTGTTCTTATCGCACTGGGAACGACCCGAGTCAGTCTTTGGTTTGTTCTCACGTTTACATAACACGAATCGTCGCAGTCGTCTGCAGCGATGCGGCTGCAGTCACGTGCTTTTAATTTGTTTTCCATTCACTCGGTTCCACTCGGAAAATTCAACGACAGCGCTTTTTCACGGAAGACATTTCACGCTGTGCAGGAGGAAGAGCTTGTGGACATAACAAAGTTAAGAATCGCCGATTTCCATTTGACCGCTTCCGTTTCCCAGAGTTGTGACTCGTAGCTCTGTGTCAACCTCGTTAATCCCACCTCGCTTCTGTGCGTGGGACACAAAAAGTGACAATTATTTGTTATCTATTTCCTGGACAGCATTCAGTGTGACATTTGGGTCTCTTTGAGGGAAGGTAACAATAAACCGCTGCCATCCAAAGGTCGAGGTGTCTCCTGATGTTCAGCCTGGTGTCAGATACAAAAACAGTGTAGAAAAGCTTTTGCTCTGGTAGTGACGCGGTGTTTGTGGTGACATCAAACAATCTGCTGTTTTAAAGTATATGAAACTTCTCACAGTGCGATATCCTGAAAGCCCCTCAAACCATTTAACCCTCCGAGCTCGTCTGTTTTTATTGTTTTTGAATGGTGGGACTTCGTTACCAGATATTACATCACGTCTAACATATGATCTGGTGAAGCTGCAGATAACATTGTCTGTACAAAAGCCTCCTGACACGTTGTGCCACAGCGGCGTCCTTTTCGAACACTCCGATAATCCTGCTTTCTCTCGAGTTTGCAGCTGCGGCGTCCGTGCGTACCCGTGGGCGTGTGCGAGGCTAATAAGAGCCACTTTAAATAGATAGTAAAGTAAACACACAGTGAATTCATCAGATGGGATACTGTCTGTAAACATCTAAGAAGGACATACCAGAATATGCATAATGGCCGAATAACACGAGTGCTTTCAGTCCAGAGAAAAGCTGGAAACAAAAATGGGAACTTCTGTCACACTGAGTGATATTGCTGTGAATGCATTTCCACATTAGTGTGAAGCATGTCGAGTCAGGTCACGATTAAACACTCTTAAACTTGATGTCTGCCAGCATGACAAATATTATAAATATGAATCACTGCAGGATTTGCATTCCTGTGGATTATTATTAGCAGGAATCTGTGTGTTTGTGTGTAAATCTGCGCCAGTCCGTACGCATGCATGTGTGTATTGGGCTGCACGAACATGGTTGCCTAGGAGACAGCTGGGCTCATTTTCATGTGTTTGAGCAGAGCTATGAGTCATTCCATGCACGCTATCGCGCCGTCTTCCTCTTTTTCATTTTTCTCATTCTGCAGACACTAGATATGGATAATTTAGGACACTGTCATTTCCTATCATTTTCTCCTATTTCCTATCCTTCCATCCTCGTTGCTCTGCTGCCCGTCCTTGCTGTCTTCTTGTTTCTCGCTCTGCATTATCCCCATGTGCGTCAGAGTAATGCACTTAATGACAGTGCGGGTTTGCATTTTATGCAGATGCACGGTTGTGGATGAATGCGCGGATAATACATGGAACTGCAAACTCATTTTGTCTGGCACAGTTTTAATCTGAGCAAATTCGTGCAATCACAGAAGAACATTACACACCGGTTAAAACCATCCTCCAAATATTTGGTGGTCGTCTCCCTTTGGCCACAAAATCAGTTCAAACCTGTCAGAGACGAGCGCCGGGCCTTTGGGTTGCGCACACAGTGTGTCTGGGGGGCTCTTTGTGATGGTTCATGAACCCGAGCGTTTGTTTTTCCTTTTGATATTTAGCCTTTATTCAGATATTACTTTGTTGAAATCATGTAACGTGCTGTACAGGTCCAGGGACTCACTGCTGTGTGTGCTTTATAGGCTGCCGTCGTGAAATAGGGGTGTGTGCTGTGGTTTCCTTTCACAGCCATGTGAACGCATGGACGGTTAACTCGTGACACTAAATTGTCTGCATGTGTTGATGTGACAGCGCTGCTGCCTCTGTGTTAGAGGACAGACTCCAGGGCCCCAACCCTGAGCTGGCTAATCAAAGCTGAAACGTATCGATCCCAGTGGGACTTTCTTGTAACAGAGATCAGTTCTAACATTGTGTTTTTCTGTTTTCAGTGTCTTGTTATCAGCTCCCGGCTTAGAAGAAGTCCAGACACTGCTCAGCATCATCAACTCCAACAATGTCAGTGGCATATGACAATTATTGGTACACAATTAGATGCACTGGACTTTGCCATGCTAAGCGCTTCTTAATGTGCTGTTTTCTTTTAGCTCAGATAAACTGCTTTCTGTTTCAGATAGTAACTGAGAATTCCAGGTTAACCGCCAAAAGCCTGCTCGACTGTTTTTCACAGCCGGACTACAGGTAGGGAATATTCATCTACATAACATAACTGTATTTTTATTGTTAAATGTAAATGGCTGCTTTGGAGCTTGGTAAAAGCGTGACGTGGCTGCGCACACACTCAGTGATGCGTGCCATTAGCTATAACTTTCTTCTTACCAGGTATTGTATTCAAGCATGTTCTCGAAATTCTTGCGCTCTTTGTTGCAGCGTGTCCAGGCGAGTAGCTGTTACAATGAATGTGTCATGCCAACATTTCCAAACAGTCGTGCAACTCATTGTTAATATATTTCCTTGGGGAAAAATCTGTTAGCCATACCTTAGCAACCACTAAGCTGCTAGCTTATCGGTGCAGTTAGCGTGTCCTTGTCAGTTGCAGAGCCATAACTACACGCGTCTCACAGGGTGAAGCCTAAACAGGAGATCAGTGTTTAGTAACCCGGCGGCTTCATTTGAATCTTGGAGATGTAGCAGTGCTCCTGTGCAGTCTCATAGAGTAAAAGAAGGGTCACAAGTGAATTGAGTTTTGTGTCACCTCATTAAGCTGCCTTTGGATTCAAGAGCTTATTTTAACCTGAGCTCTATCTCACTGTTATCTGTTGAGATGTAAATATGAAGTAGGTCGGACTTTCAAGGAGCCTGATGAAGTGCTGAGCAAAGGGCTAAGTTCAGGACTACGCACAGAGCAACCTCTGCCCTCCTTTTATATCGTGTAACGTGACACATGAGCTTTACATTTACGCTTTCTCTGAGATTATCTCATCAATCTTAAATGCCCATCATAAACTGTTATAAAGGGAACATATTATAGGATATAAATGTCATCATTACGTCACAGATTTTGGACCGTTTTTGTCTGCTTGTAACCTTCAACGTGGTTGAGAGTGTTTAAGCTGTGAGGTGTCTTATACACACGTACATTATTTTATCACTATGTCAGATGGATTTATTCAACTTCTGCTTGTATTTTTAAAGTTTTAATAAACAGACTTTAATCTTACGTGAAAACTCAGCCACAGAAACAAGCAGAATCACTACACCCGTCAGTCCATTGTGATGTCAGCTGCCATGGAAACAAGCCACAGTTTTACGTATTCAACCGTCAGTTATTTGTTTAACACTGCTGCCTGACTCTCAAAAGGTTTCTCAGATCGTGACATCACTCCAGCCGTCACTGTTATTAGGATCGATTTTGTTTGTCTTCAGTCTATTGAACATTTATGGATCAGGGGAGGGCCGGTGTCCTGCAGGATGTCAACCTGGGTCAGCACACCTGAATGAGATGATTAGTTCATTACCAGGCCTCTAGAGAACTGCAAGACATGGGGGGGTCATTTAGCCATTTAAATCAGCTGTGTTGGATCAAGGACACGTCTAAAAGCTGCAGGACACCGGCACAGAGTCCTGGAGTTCCCCACCCC
This sequence comes from Pundamilia nyererei, assembly GCF_000239375.1. NCBI lineage: Eukaryota > Metazoa > Chordata > Actinopteri > Cichliformes > Cichlidae > Pundamilia > Pundamilia nyererei. The sequence goes on from NW_005187451.1 coordinate 1,335,218, forward strand.
TCATATAGATAATAATAATAATAATAACTTTATTTATAAAGCGCTCTCAAACAGTGCTGTACAACTGTTTGAAACTACAGAGATAAATAAAATAAAAGCGATACACAGCAATACAAGTAAAAAACAGTAAAAATTTAAAAACTAAAAGCCATAGAATTAAGACGTAAGATGGGGTGAACAAATGTGTCTTCAACTTAGTTTTAAAAACCTCCACACAGCATGCCTGCCTAATATGAGGGAGGTTGTTCCATAGAAACGGGCATGAAAAGAAAAAGCACGCTCTCAGATTTTATGGCTCTAGGAACCTTTAGAAGGCCAGAGTCCTGAGATCGGAGAGCGAGAGAGGGAGAACATTATATATAATATATACATTAGGTGAATGTGCAGTAATAGCACGTATGCAGCAAGCAGGTGATTTCTGTACATCATCTGGATGGCTTGGGGATAGAAGCTCCTCTTGAGTCTCTCTGTCCTTGCCTGGATGGATTACAATAGAGCTGTGCCATAGTGAGCATTTTTAGGAGTTAAATGTAACGTTTTCAGCCTCAAAACCTTTGTTGTTATTATTTATTTTATTTTCAGTTGTTACAGACGGGACAGACATGACTGAGGGACAGGAAAGGGAGAAAGAAAGATGAAGGAACAGAAAAACAGAGGGGAAGTGGGACAATGAAAAAGGAAACTTAAAAAAAGAAAAAAAACTCCTGGATCACCTGTTGAGAGAGAAAAATGGCTCGTTTTGTGATCTTGCTTATTGTGTCATCAGAGCTGAGAGCATTATCAGATGACTTTCCTGTATTTCAGTGACTTTCTTGCCTGGAATAATCATGTGAAGTCAGATGTTTTATTTAGTGTTTAAAGGCAGCTTGTGCCGTGTCACTTCCCAGAAGAGCTCTGCAGGCACTTGGCAGTCGCATCGTTCTGGCTTTTGTTGGCACAGGTCACCGCTGACAGGCTCTTTGTTTTGATCCTAAATGTTTTATTTGTTACATTCGCCGTGAACCAATCTAGGACTTCACTTAGCGAGCGCAGTGTTAAATATTTGATTCCTTTGCTGAGCGCAGTGGTATTATGTCACGAGTTATATAAGGCCTTGGGAGGCGCTGGTTTCAGCTGATAAGATTTTACTGTGTCAGGTTAAATAAAATGTGTTCTGTGTTGCTTATCGTTCTCGATAACATACTTTTTATAACACTATAAAACACATTTAAAAATAATCAGTGATAGGTCTGGTACTCTGCACTGGCACAGAAGCACCAGGAATAAGGGTACTGCTTTCTGTTATGTGATATAGGAATGCCATTGTGTGTTTAGTAAGAAAGGATATTGTGCAAATCGAGCACAGAGCTTGTGGGCAATCACATGTGCTTCTGAAAGACATCTAGATTTTGAACAAAGAGGCAAATGTTTGGCAGATTTTGAGCTGCTGGTAGCGTGGGAGGATGCAATTGAGGAAGCATTTGAGTGCTAGTTGACCGATGCAGCTGTCTCAGGGCCTTAACACAAACCAGTGACGCACTCTGGGGCCTGATCAACCCTGGCAGAGCCTCCTTGGATGAGGGTGTCTGGCGATAATGGCCGAAACACCCGATGAATCCAAGGTCCACTACTGACGATGTGCCCCACATTTTAATATGATAATCTAGATCAGATCTCTAATCCCTAAAGCTAACCAAGGAAGGTAAAAATGGCAGATTATTTTGGGTGAAAGACCGAAACACCCTGTGAAGTTGAGGCACACGACGATGTGTCTCGCTGGTAAAGTTTCTGGGCTGCATTTCCTCATAACAGCAATACCTGAAGACCTCCTCCAATTATCAGGGATTGTAACTTCCAGTCCTGTTACTGAATGAATGTGATGTCCTGCGGCTCAGCTCAGTTTGCCTTCTGTTGAAATCCACTCAGCTCCAAGAAATATTCAAATCCACAGCCCTGCTTCTGCTCTTGTTTGAAAACATCTGTTTTGTTTTCATGGAGTCATCGGTCTGATGATGACACCACACCTGGATTATTTTTCACTCGCAGACGTGCCGTCAGGTTGATGCCCGATGGCTTTTAGTGCAGAGCAGCGTGGCTGTTGGTTACCGCAGCTGATAATCGAATGACTCGGTTATCACAGAGTGCTTGTTCACGCATTAGCCACGTCCATGTTTAACTTTCATATCGTTTCTGGCATAATACGCTGACTCACTCGACAGATTTAGCGGTGGCTCCTTCTGGCGTCGTCTCATGTCATGAAATTTACACATTAGTTTTATGTAACTCGGTCACACGGAGCATCCAGAGGGAAACGCCGCTCTGCCGTTTCGTAAGCCTGTGGGGAACAGCACATCGTTCAGCACAAGAAAGCCTCGGGCGTTCCATTAGTTAACTGTCTGTTCATTATACTCGAGTGCTGCTGTGTGTCTGATGAGGCAGATCGGTCTCCTTCAGTAATAGAAGCTTTTATTTCGCCCTCTCGTGCCTGATGTTAGTGAAATATGAATCTTTGTTTTCATGTGTTGCATTAATTTGAACGCACCGCCTTCGCTTGCTCTTTATGTTCATCGGACACTTTAAAAAATCTTCTTATTGATCAGTAATTAGAATTCTTTGTCCGCATCACAGTGACAAAGAAAGATTTCTCTGTGCTTGTTGGCAGGACCGGCGAGGGGAAAAGGGAAACATGGATATAAATGCAACCATTTTCGTCTTTATTGTTACTGTTGTGATGCTTTTTGCTCAGATGCAAGATCCTAAATGTTCTTAGCGCCATCAGAGGGGATGGAATACAATCAGAGGCTTTCTGCTCCAGCTAATCACATGATGCTCTGCTTTAGAACATCACATCATCACGTGGTCCTATTTTCAGTTGAGTGCAAATCATTAGTGTCTCCCGGGGACATGCATTAACTACCTGTCAAACACATGTAGGCTGTTATGTAACACAGCAGCCCTTCCCTGTGTACACACTGTCGATGTGCGTCGCTGACACTTGGACACTCTTTGACGTGACAAACGTGTCGCAGTAGTTTGTCAGTGGAAACACTTTGAGGGAAGCCTGTCTGTCCATGGCGCGCTCTGGAATGCAAAACCAGCCCAGTTGCCACCAATCAGCACATCCTGGGAGCAGCCTGTACCCATTTCCACAGGCTCCAAAAACACACAGCTGCACCCTGGGGTGAGGGACGGGAAGTGGATGGATAGCAGTCAGCAGATTCCTCTCCTTCCTGCAGTTGCACAATCATCTAGTGAAAACAAAGAAAAAAGGCCAACGAGCAACAAGCTCCCTCAGCGTCTCCGCTGCTAAGCAGCTGTTGCCAAGATTTCAGCAGCCAGTTTGCATGTCTGTGCATGCCGAACCCTCGTTATGTGCGTTTGCAACTGCCTGGATGTGCTGTACTGTAGCAGTGTTACCAAAAAAATGAGCTCAGCTGAGGGAAATGTGCTTAAATAGCTGCCAGTGAAATCCAGAGCTTCTGGAAGCTGCCGTGTACACAGAAGCAGCGTTGTCTGTTGTGAGTGGCGAGTGCGATCAGCACATCCAAAGTTCAGTGATCAAACTGTTAGCGTAGAAAAGTCTGGATTCATCCACACGGTGCCATGTTCGGTTTCATTTTCAGGCATCAATTCAAGACGACGTGTTGATTATTTCTAACTTCAACTTTCACAGTTTCAAAATTACAAATAGGAAAAAGAGCCTTAAGCAAACGTTGGGGCACCTCGTGGTGTGTGCACGGCACCACTCTGTTAGGTGACTGTCAGCTTTTAAAGGTTTGGAGTGCCTTCGGGTTATTTAGGGGTTTTTTGGGGGGTGGAGGGCTGCAGTGCAAAGACTGAAACTAACCCACTGAAGGAGCAATGTGAATGGTACTCATGGCCATTGATCAATGGTTGCTGATCAATGATCATGACAATTTGCATATTAATAATCAAGGAACTGACCTCAGAGCCCATTGTTCATTCAGTGGTGCTGGTGTCAGTCAGTGTGCAAATGTCCTGTTTATAAGGTTGGAAACCTGCAGTCAGCTGAGACTGAAGACGTCACCTGATGATGATGAAACGTTCTGCTGGTGGACGGCGAGGACGTGTCTAAACCTTTAGCTTTTGTTTCTAGAGACAACACCTTGTGAATTATCAGGTTTGGTAGGATCATCCGTAGTGTTGTGATCAGAAGTGTTTAACTGTCGTTGTTTACCTACAAACCATTCTTCATCTCACCACTGAAATGTTCCCTGTGCCACTTGCTGCAACGTCTTTACTCAGGGCCCTTAGAGACTCCTGTTGTTTAGTTCATCAGTCCACAGGCTTGTTTCGATGCTCATTTGCAGACTTGTAGTGCAGATTTTTATGGGGAGGTCACAGGAACAGACTTTTCCCAATGACTCTTCCATGAAGGTCATATTTATGCCGCAGATAAGAACGGTGCAGCGCCATGCCCGACTGTGCTTCCAGGTCTTTTTAAGTGAAACAGGTTTTCCTTCCTTGCTATCCTGTGAGCAGTTTTCTTGAAAAGTGCTGCGATCTTCCAGATCTCAACTTGACCTCCATTCCCATTGACACGATCAGGCCTAAAACATTTCATTAGCCACAGGCTTTTTGGAGATTAGATCGTTGTCCGCTCTCAACTCCTTGTCGCACACTAAGAGACATTTCTGGAGCGGGGTTCTCAGGGTTTTATGTTTAAGTCGTTTTTTTGCTGGTTTTTAGTTTGTTTTTTTTGTCTTTTTGAGAGCTGACGCAGCCTCTAAGGGGATGGGTTTAGGGGATAACAGGAGGAGCGAAGCTGCAGAGAGGCATTGAAGACTGCAACTCTGCTTTCTGCTCCCAGCTCTGGATAGTCACATTTTGGGGGTTTTAATAAATTTGGCCAGATTTCTAGAAATGAGAGCTGCTCCATCCAGAGTGGGATGGATGGCATCTCTCCTGAGAGAAAAAGTGTCACACACAAGGTTCCTTTTGTAAAGCTTAGCCCATCTTAAACACTGTGTACTGGTGGAGAGTGCATGCCTGTGACCAAAGTGCCGTACGTTTGACACCTTTCTGTTGAAATGTTCAATTCAATTTTATTTATACAGGCGCTTTATATTGTAAGGTCGACCCTACAATAATACATACAGAGAAAAACCCATCAATCATATCACCCCTATGAGCAGCACTTTGGCGACAGTGGGAAGGAAAAACTCCCTTTTAACAGGAAGAAACCTCCAGCAGAACCAGGCTCAGGGAGGGGCGGGGCCATCTGCTGTGATTGGTTGGTGTGAGAGAAGAAAGACATGCTGTGGAAGAGATACAGAGGTTAATAACAAGTATGATTCAGTGCAGAGAGGTCTGTTGACACATAGTGAGTGAAGAAGAAACACCCAGTGCATCATGGGACTCCCCCAGTAGCCTACACCTGTTGCAGCATAACTAAGGGAGGATTCAGGGTCACCTGATCCTGGTGGATGTTCTGCACATCCTCCAGTTTCACAACACTGAACGCTTATCTTATAACTCAAAATTCACTCATCGATCTGTTTTCCATCCCAGCCTTTCAGTCTCCATGTACTTTGTGTAAAAGCCGAACGACAGGAAAGTGTAGTTGAAGGGTTAATATCTGCCTCTGGATTATAAAGTGAACAAGTCCGCTTTAGTGGCTCTATTAGTGGATCTAATTAAACCATACAGGCAAAGCTGTGTGAGAGAGGTGGATGCCACTCCCTTCTCTGTACTCATGTCTTTCTCTGTTTTCTCGTATTCCCAGGGAGAAGCTCAGGGTGGGAGGGACCAAGTTAATGGAGCTTCAAGAGGCCTTGGAACACTGTGTTCAAGCTGCAGGTCAATACACGACGTTCCCCACGTAGCACCGTAAGGGACGTTGCTCATCAACCAAACGGATTCCTCGACGTGACAGATTCTTAACTTGAACTCAAAGCTGTCGAGTTAAAGGCGCATCTGCTCGTGCTGTGCCCGTTTCTGCCTTTGTTCTCCATCCATAAAGCTCATGTTACAGAGATAACGCTGTTTTCCGAAGGTTTGTTTAATGCTGTAACAGCTGGTTTGTATAATTCAGCAAGTACAGATTTCATTATTCTCTAATAGCTTTGCACTTGTGTCCTGAATGAGTTTTGGTGAGTTAAGGTGAAATTTAGTTTATAAATATTTAAATCTATTTTAAAAAAGCATATTATTTTGTTTAGAGTGATTAGTTAAATGACAAAACATTTTTACTTGAAATATTTTTTTAATAAAAATAAAATATGTACCATTTGTTATTTAAAGGCCTGCATTTATTTAGGTTTGTTTTTAAATCATTTCTGATTACCTGACAGCTTCTTACAGAGCTTAATCTGTTGACGTTGTTTAACTCACATCGATGTCGCTCATTCAGTATGAAGCTGACGCCTGAACATAATTCTTTAATGTAGATCAGGACAAAAAGCCTTTCATGATAAACCAGCAGGTCAGTGAACAGAAAAGGACCGTTTTCACCGTGTGGCTCAGGTTCCATCCATAAAACACTTTTTCTTATGAATGCTGAGATTGTTCAGTGCATTTTTTAAGAGCCCATTTTGACATCTAAACTTATTGTTGGCTAAATTGTCAAGTAAAGAACTTTTTTTTTTTTTTACTGTTGCTTGGTTTTGAATCACTAAAAAGACGCGTCACGTTTTCTTTACCGAGGTAGCGTTCGCATGTGCAGAGCGCTGCTGTGATCGTCAGCCCGAGCGTGGTCATGCGTGTGTGTGAAGGGTGACTAAGGGGATTATATGCCTGTGATGCCAGCAGACAGGCTTAGAATACACCTGCTGGTAGTGTGACACAAGCAGAGGCTGAAGCATCAGACACCATGCAGGGAGAGGTGGAAGATGGTGAAAGGACAGGTAATGAGGACCCCAACTTCCTGTCTCAGCTTAGTCATTTAGAAAAATGTACAGAGCCTTTTTTTTTTAGTGTTCTTTAATATACATTTAAACTTGTAGCTGTCGAGGGACCTCGCTGTGACGTTGTAATTAGAAAATGACTGGAAGGAAAACTATCAAAGTTATAATTGTAAATGATCAGGTAAGAGTTTAAAATGCTTCAACACATGTCGATGCTCTCAGCTCTTTAGTCATGATCCCACTTTACAATGCAAGAGCAAAGTGTGCAGCCACACATACTTATACTAGCCCATTTACCCCACCATACAGGTTACCAGTGACCAAGTTGTGAATTGAGTGCAGGGCAGGGATTAAACCAGCTCCAGCAGGCAGGCAGTGATACGAGGTCAGGCAGTCCTCTTTCAACACTTCCACTATCCAGAATGACTGTCGTCATCCCTTCCTGCTGATGTCTGTTAGCCAGCTTAGCATAATCTCCACTAAAAGACACTTGGGAGGGGGAAAAAAAAAAAAACTGGCTTAGTGTGGTAGTCACTGTGGAAAATGGTGGCAGTGAAAGCTTAGCAGTGAACAGGACACAGCAATTACTCAGGAGCAGAACTAGAGGAAGATGAGGTGGCAGCAAAAGTTAGGGTCACCTGCTGAGTCACGACTTAAAAACGATAGTCTGTTATCGAGCGATACTTTGTGTTAATTACTTGATTAATGTCAGAATTTGCAAACTGATGATTCATCTCAAATCATGACACATCACGCCAAAAGAATCTGGTTTAAATGATTTATTAAGAAATGTTACAAATGTGGTCATTTTCTTGCTCTAACAATCCTTCCAGAAGAATCTGCCAATGCCTGACACTTTAAACCCAAGACGGAAAAAAAAGGAAAAGATTTTTAGTAAACTGCATGTCTACATACATCAATTTCTTAAGTCACAAAAACAAAAATGTAGTTAGCAGAAGCATGGTTTGTGCGTGTGTGGTGTGTGCACGTGAATGCAACTAAATCTGGCACTGGTTAGATTCAATGACTGAAGCCCTCTGCTACTACTATTTTTTATTTTTAAACTGGTAAATCAGCAGTGTATAAAAAAATATAAAAAAAGGCCATCATTTAAGATCCAAAAAGCAATCCAGCTGGTTTAAAATGACACAAAAAGCCATGATAGGTGTTTATCTACTCGCACTTTTGAGTAAGGCTTCAAACTACTGACCTTTAAATGTGTGAGCAAACTTACATTTCCCCCAACAGAAATATTCTTAAATGAAAACATCACCACTCCATACAGCCACCTTTTAAGTAACCAAAAGTCGAACGCTTCTGTGAAAACCTCAAAGGTGACAAACCTTTGAAATGTAAGGGGGGGGAAAGCAGCACTAAATGTGTTGGCATGAGACAGAAATGAGGAAGAAACTAAATATATACAGCACAAAAACCATTGTATGCAATATGCAAAGGCGTCATGTTGCTTTGGGCAACAACCCCCCCACCCCCCCTACATATAAGTCGATCTTCACTGAAGACCCCTCGCCCGTCCCCCCACCCCCACACGTATCCGCTCATACACACAGATCATCACGAAACACGATTACATCACTAAGCCTGTTAGTTTGGGGGGAAATAAAAATAGGTGAAGCACTGAAACTCCAATCCCCTGCTCTCCCTCCTCCCGGTCTTCCCTCTTCAGTCAGAGAGGGGAGACGGGGCTTTGGCGCAGTCGTACCACTCGTCCATCTCGGGGTTGTATACCTCCACCGTGTTAAGGAACTCGTTTCCGTCGAAGCCGCCCACGGCGTAGATTGTGTCGCCCAGCATGGCCACGCCCGCATTGCTGCGAGACGATGTCATACTGCCCAGCATCTTCCAATCGTTGCAGGCGGGGTCGTACATCTCCACGCAGCGAAGAGCGTGGGTGCCGTCGAAGCCGCCGACAACAAACAGTTTGCCTACCGAGAGCCAGAGATGCCAACATCAGGGAAGTCTGACCAAGAACGGATCAGTCTGAAAGGCAGGTCTAGCTTTTCGTATCTGTGGACTCACCTGCATGAACGGCGACAGCGGCCCCTCTGCGAGCCACATTCATGGGAGCTATCAGAGTCCAGGTGTTGTTCTCGGGGTTGTAGCGCTCCACGGTGTTCAGGCAATTCCACGACTCTGCCCCTCCGATCGCGTACATGAAGCCGTCCAACTCGCACACTGCTGCCTGGTGCCTCCCTGAAATCATATTCGCTTAATGAATACAGCTTTTCATCTCACCTCAGGCTGCAAAAAAGTCAGAATCCACTGTGGATACACACTGATGTTGAGGGAGGCACAGTTGGTCCAGGTTTTGGCCACAGGGTCAAAAGCGTCACAGTTCTTCAGACCCTTCTGCCCGCAGGGATCCGACCCTCCCACAACATAGAGTTTGTTGTTCAAGGAGCAGACGCCTTTAAGAGAGATGAAAGCGACGAGTTGAAGACTTCAGACACTTTTTTTCTAGACATGGAAAAAAAGTTACATGCATGCACAGTGGACCGACCTGCGTTGCAGCGATTCGTCCTCAGCTCTGGTACTTGAGTCCACTCATCAGTGCGAGGATCGTATTTCTCCCCACAGCTCAGCTCATCAGAATGTCCGTTTGAACCTCCAATCACGTAAAGCTGACCCTGCAAGAGGTCATTAGACCCTTTCACACTTCCAATTTTTGCAACATCAAGTGCCAACTAACAGAAATGTAACAAACATATTTGAACACGATGAGTAGAGAAATACTTAAACAGGACAACTAATCCTGTTTGAACAGGTGCAGCTACGCTCCCGGGCGGATATTAAAATGTCTCTGTAATCCAGAACAAATGAACCTGACATAAGATAAATGCTAAAACTCTACCATGAGCACGGCCATCTGGAAACGAGCCCTCGGAGTCCGCATGGGTGCGATGAAAGTCCAGCGGTCCTCTTTGGGGTCGTAACACTCGACAGTCCTCAGACACTCCTCTCTGTTGTAGCCCCCTGCAGGAACACAAAGAGGCACCACAGTCAATAACTCCCTTATATAAACTCAAAATATTAATCAGTGCAAAACCTACATGTCCAGTGAGAACAACGTGTGTACGTCTGTCCGTGCTGCACTATAACCTACAAATACACACCCCACCGACAGAGAAAGCAGTAAGGCTAATGGATGATTTGCCAACCTGCTGCAATGAATTTTCCATTCAAGGCTGCGGTGCCCAGGCCGGAGCGAGCATAATGCATGGGTGAGAGCGGTTGCTCTTCGAGCTCTTCTGGCTGGGCCTCGAAGCTGAGGCTCTTCATCAAGCAGGGAGTGGCAGAGGGAGATGTCTGAGGGCTGTTGCGACCGTGCAAGAAGATCACACACAGCACACCGTCCAGCACAGCCAGACACAAGTAGTTGTTGCCTGGGAGTAAGATTAGAGATGGTTAGGCAACAAAAAGTTTGCTTTTCATGTACAGCATGTGGCGTTTATTCCACCCAAAGGCAAGTTCTGATCGCACAGTTAATGGACTTACTTGCGGTCTTCTCAGAGGCGATGTATTTCCACTCTCTCCTGGCGGTCTGCTTTGGGGCATTTGCTGCTTGGTTGGAGGGAGACAGGCTTCCTGAAGAGCTGCAGCTCATCTGTCGCTGGTCGCTCTCCCGTACAGGTTTCTTCTGCAAGAGTATATTGCAGCTACAGAAACCAAGCTTGCACCACAGGCCCCAACAGTGGCCAACGCCAACCAATTCCATCCCAGCCTACTCTTTGATCCAGCTGCTCTAACGTAGACGTAGCATGATCTTGCCGGAGCAAGTACCAAAATCTCACCTCCCCATATCTGAAGCCAGCTACAGCAGCTACTACAGCAGTGTCAGACCACCACACAATTTAAAGGAGGCCGATAAAAACCTGAAACAGCAACCGTCCACGCTCAGCTGGCTGAGATTAGCTTAATAAACACAGAGAGCTTTTAACATAAGCTCAACAGCACTGCCAGGCCGGCATCATTGGTCATGTTCTACGTTACATTAGCTCTTACATTGTGGCTAAATTATGGTACAAATGAGCCATATAGACTTTTAGCCAGAAAGGGACCATGTAGTTCTTTGATGCATGGTCAGGCACAAGCTGTATGCCGCACGCTGCCAAGCAAAGTGTGGTAGAGGCGGTGAAGCCAGGCACAAGCTGTTGAGTACCTGCACAAACTGAAGGTGGTCCTCCTCGCCACCAAACACCTCACTGTGCCCCTCAATCACCAGCCCTCCATCCACCAGCTTATGGTCAGGTGAGTAGTACAGCGTTTGCACCTGAAAGACAAACAGGAACAACACACCCATGTGGCTGTCTCCATGGCAACACACTGAGAGCCCCTTATAAGGGGGGAGGGG